>NC_136908.1:25580569-25811228 GCF_949606895.1 Notothenia rossii
AAGATTTCAACTTTAACGGACATGTTGACCGGCGGAACATTTTTTTTACGGAAACTGCCGCACGGTCCCCTCGTTCCTTGGAAGAGGCGGAGAGGTGGGTGTTTTTCATCTGCTGGTGGACTACCTGAGAAATACAGCAGGAGAACATGCGTTTTACCGTATGCTTCCTTGTGGGGCCGGGGTCTAAGCCAAACTATATCCGGTCACAGAGATCTGCTATTTTAAAGTAAAGTCAACACATATAGACCCTAAATATAGTCTATATTAAGAACGAGAAAAGTCTTAACATATATATCCTTTTTTGTAAACATATGACAAATGTGTGAGGGTGATGACGTCAGAGCATCGTCTTATGTGCCAGGGCTTAGCCCCGGACAGCCCAAGCCCAATTTAATCCCTGGGTATTTGTGAGGGAGCTCCTATATGGCATTACCCCGCTGAAGCTCACCAAAGTTTAACATATTTCATAGTTCAAAGTTTTGTCAATTGTTTTTTTTTATTGGTCAAATACTCGTTTCTGAGGAGTTTTACTGGAATGAAAGAGCACAGAGTCTTCAGAAGCAAAAAAGCAGCATACTGCATTAAACCTGACCTTCACAGAGAGGTTGAAGTTCATGTGGAAAGGAGGCTTCAGTAGTCTGTCTGCACTCTGTTTAGTTTTGCTATCTTACAATCAATATAGTAAATGTGAGGTAAAGTGTGTTGCCAATGTAACCGGCTAGAACTCAAAGTTGCGATGAGGTCTTAAAATGTATGCAAAGGGTCTTAAAAAAGGTCTTAAAAGGTATTAAATTTGACTTCAGGATTCCTGCATATACCCTGTAGAAGCTGCTGGGACTCCCAGCATCTTCTACTGAAGCTTTCCGAGTAAATCGCCAGAACGCCAACACCTCCTCATCTCCACCGCTCCCATGTTTTATTTTGTGTTGCCATAAGTTAGTCTCTCTGCGTTTCTGCGCTGGGCTAATGCTAATGCTAATAATGCTAATGAAATGGTGGCTTCACATCACTTTTTTGTTTGTTTTACGGGGCGTGGTTTGCAATCTGCCCAGCCAATCAGAAATATAGCTCTTTTCTCACAAGAGAGCCGCATGAGAGTCCCTGCTCTCTAGCAGGGGGTAAAAAGGTTCTCATGAACTAATTTTAGTTCCGGCTCTTTTTGGTGTGAACGCGACATTTCGGGACTATATCGGAACTAAAGTGGGAAAAGTACTCCGGTGTGAACGCGGCTATGGAGACATGTCCCAGTAAAGGCACTAAATACAAACATGAACTTGAACAAGAAAGTTCATATTTTAAAAAAATAAAAATATGAATGAGCATTATCTTTCCTCTTTAATATTTTACAAGAACAAGTGTGTCTTCTCAAATATAACTTTGTTGTGGCCATAATTATGCTTATTGACACTTTGCCTTTTCCTTTGTTTCTCTTCTCATTGTCTCTCTCTTCTCCTCTCCATATGGGATGTATAGATGGCAGAGATCCACATGGTGTACGTCAGCGCTTTGCTCCTGGCCTTCTTTTCACAGTTTCAGAACGCAGGCCTCCTCAGCTCGCCGCTGGTCAGCCTCCTGATTGGCACATGGGTTGCCAGGAACTACCAGGTAGAGTTAGCTGCTCCTTCACATCAGAACAAAAGAAAACTGAGAAAGATTTTCTTTTGTATTCGCCAAGCTGCAGTTGAAACAGGTGAGTAACACCATCTCAATGCTTTGTTCTGCTTTTTGCAGCAAAAGATGAAGACGGGCCCTTTTCTGCCCAGAGTGATGAAGCTCTTCGTATATTTCCACCTAGTCTTTACCACAGGGATCACCTTCAGTTATCTGGTCAAGGTAAAATCAACCACAATATCATGTAATTGATCCATTTCAACTCAAATAGCATTCTTTTTTATACATACTTTTTATTGATTATCTTTGATTGTATAAAACTGTTGGTTTATCACCATTGTTTATCTTATACAGAAAGTCGTTCAAGGAGATGAGAGTGACTTCTTCTTGAAATTCCTTGAAGTCAAATTTGGGCTCAACACAACAACGTGAGTCACAGCTCTTACATGAAATGTTACAATATAGGCTTACACAAAGCTCTGTCTATCCATATTTAGGTTTGTTTCCTGTCAGTATAATCGTATCCAATGTAATCTAATTGCAATATTTTCTTTTCCTTCTTTGTCAGTGACTTTATCACCAATTTCCTCCTGTGCCAAGAGAGTTTCCAGGTCCCGGGTCAGGACTTATTTCTGCGCCTGACGCAGGCCTCAGTCCTTCCCTTCTACTTACTGGTGCTCACTGTGTGCCTGCTGTCCACCCTTCAGACCATTTACAGGAGACTCAGGTTAGAGATTTGTACAGAAACACTGTGCATGAGGCTCATCATGGGTGTATTTAAAAAAATTACATTTACAGAGCTGCTGATCAAAATGAATACCAGCTACACATTCCTGACCCGCCAGCTCATAGCGTATTCAGGATTATAAAAATGATTTCAACAATAATGTAGCTCGGGTTAGAACCTATCCGTAATCATGACAACCACTGCCCATTATTGCTTATTATTTGTGTACTTAAGACTTTGCTATATATTTTTTTCTGTGGAATTAAGTTTGTTTCATTTGTTCGTTTCAATGTTTTTTGTGTTTTTTTATTATTTTATTCACAGAATTTCAGAAATGTAAACTGCAACGTGTAATTTGAATGATTTATTAATGAGCTGAACACAAGCAGTAGGTGCAGATTATCGGACACTAATTCTACAAATGTCAATGTTTCTGTACAACATTACATTTAATACAGTGGGCTGCCGATGAAAACCAACCTCAAACTTGAAGATGGGCGAATAGGAGAGCAGCCCGAGGTCATCTATCATGTTTTTCACACGTTGATTTTTGGAGGCCTGGCTCTTCTGTTTGATGGGTATGTTGATCATTTGGAATCCTAACATGTTTCTTAAAATATATCATTGTTAAATTGTAATGACACAACAGCACATTGACTGTTTGTCTTTCACTCAGGATGAAATATTTATGGACCCCGTACGTCTGCATGTTCACAGCGTTCGGTGTGTGTTCTCCGGAACTCTGGATGACTGTGTTTAAGTGGCTCAAACTCAAGTCCATCCACCCTGTAGTTCTGGTGAGCCTTTTTTAGTTTTAACAGCAACCTTTCTTAGTAATATTATTATTATTATTATTTTGGATTTTCTCCTGCTAAATACCCACAAAAGGGCGTTTAAGTTGCATCAATAACTTGCCACATTGTGTTGCTTCCTTTAAGGTATTATTATAAGTTGTTAATGGTTGCTTATGCCCTCTAGTCTCTCATCCTGAGCACAGCGGTTCCTACCATCATTGGTTTCAGTTTGTGGAGAGAGGTGAGATTTTCAGCTTTTTTAAGCTCTTTTTTAAGCTCTTTTTTAAGCGTCTTTGAGCATTAGGAAAAGCGCTATAAAAATCTCATGTATTATTATTTATGTCAAATATTTAAAGAAGCATACATGGCCTTACACTGCTCTTTCTCCTTTCTGCAGTACTGCCCTCGTGTCTTAGCAGAGCTGTCAGAAGTGCAGGAGTTTTACGATCCAGATAAAGTGGAGCTGATCAGCTGGATCAAGTGAGTCCTTATATCTTTCTGTATTTTTAAATATATCTCTTAAGTCTTTATTGTGGCGGTTAACTACCTCTTGCTGTCATGCAGGTCACAGGCTCCAGCAGCGGCGGTCTTTGCCGGCAGCCCTCAGCTGTTGGGAACCGTGAAGTTGTGTTCAGGTGCAACCGTGACCAGTTTACCGCTTTATACAGATATCAAGCTGCTGAGGAGGACTGAAGACGTGAGTGAGATGAAATATTTATTCTGAAGGAAAATAAACTAAAGAAGAACATAGATTCAGATGCAGTGGCGTAACTATCGACGTTGCACCGGGGCCCAGAGCGGGCCAGGGGCCCATGCAAAAATAAATCAAAAATATGGCATTGACCGGTTCGCGCAGTCTTCAAAGTAACCAAGCAACCTAAATGAATTTGTCTGTCCAATAACCTTGCTCCCTCTCATGTCATGTGATACCTTGCGTGACGAGCGAACCGTTTAATCAACCTGTACTGTACTGTAGCTGTAGCAGCAAGTTCGGTAGCATTATAAAAAATGTAATAGCTTGCATTTATAATGTACAGCAAACCAAAGCACAAGAGTGGCGCTCAAAAGAGAAAGGACAAGAGAGAACAAGGAGATGTAACAGTTAAACTGACTAAATTAGACAGTTATTTTGGTCATACATCGTCCTCGAAATCGAGCGCTAACGTTAGTAATGTTGACGTGCAGCGGCAGCCGGATCTAGAGGCTAACGATAGCTCATGTGCCTCACCACCATCATTGCCATCTAGCTCCACAAGTGAAGATGTATCTGTAGCTGTGCAACCTTCTTCGCCAGCCAGCCAGGAGGAGAGGCTGGATTTGGCTATGCCAGGCGGTGGTCCAACAGTTCCCCCAAGGGCCCCAACCGATAGGGGACTCTATGGCGCTATTGAGACCCCCGACGCCAAGATCACAAGCTATATTATAGCAACCGGTCTATGTAGGCCTACCGGCCCATTCCCCACAGACAAACATGAAGGAAACAGGTGTAATCCTCTTCTTAGTTCGCTGTGCCGTTGTCAGGCTGTGGTGGTCTGAGGCCAGGGCAGGCTGTTGTTGATAGCCTACTTGTAGCACTTCTGAGTGGTTGTGTATGTCCTTGCGTGTGTGAGCGCATCAGTGTGCGCTTATGTTTGGGGTGATGGGGGGCCCTAAACAATATTTGCACCAGGGCCAATCACAACCTTGTTAGCCTACTGTTCAGATGAGTTAAGTAACGACCATTGTTTTTCTTGCAGACTTACCAGGTGTATGCAATGAGATCTGCAGAGGACATTTATAAGATTCTGACTTCTCAGAAGGCTAACTATGTGATCATCGAAGAGTCCATTTGTAACGAGCTGAGTGTTAATAAAGACTGTAGGATCAAAGATCTGCTTGATATTTCCAATGGACACGTGAGTTACAGTATGAACTTATTATTTTACCACCAGCTGCAGATCCCCCTCTGTTTATCTAGTAATGCTGTTGCCATGAGTTGAAAAGAGCAAAACACCAAAATCTGAATTGTGAGGTTTTCATTCACAGAAACAAAGTGCTATTTTCTTTTCTTTGTGTTGCTCTTGTCCATTACTAAGAGACATTTAAATACTACAATTGTAAATTGCACTGTATATCTAGATATTGAATAGACAAACACAGTTTAAGGGAATAGCTTGGAAATGAGCTGGGCGTTAGATATTTATTCATTTATTTTAAGAGGGACAGTGCACATTAATCAACATTTCTGTAAATGTGCCAGAGTTAGCCAAGAGGCTATTTTTCATCTGTAGTCCCTGGACAACGATGATGGAATTGATTCCACTCTCATGACCGATTGTTAAATATATAGCTTCCAATGGTAGACAGTTAGCTTAGCATAACATTTGGAATCCGGGATGAACGGCTAGCCTGACCCTGTCAAACAAGAACAAAATTAGCACATCTAAAGCTAACCAAAATATATATATTTTGTTTATTTTATGCACAAAAAAACCCATATAAATGTAATATTTTGTAGTTGCTACAGGGTTTATAAACTGGAATTATTCTTGGCTGGAAGCAGTTATTTCTTTATTACAGCTAAGCAATTTTTTTTCAAACGCTGAGCTAATTCAATTCAAATTCAATTGAAAGGTTTTATTGTCATATGCACAAAGCTACAGTGTAGAAATGGCAATGGAATTCTTCTGACCTGAGCTCCTCCAACAATGCAACATATATAATAAAATACAAAAAGCTAAGCTAACTGAAGCTTCATATTTACATTTGAGGCATAGGAGTGTTATCAATCTTCTAACTCTTGGTCAGAAAGTAAATAGGTATGTCACCCGACATGTCAATCTCTTTAAATGCATGTTCAATATGGATACATATAGTTAATAACAATGCAGGAATTATTATAAATACAGCTTGTGTATTCTGAGATATGTCATGTTTTTAAGGAAGTCATTAACATCCCATATTATCTTGTGTGATTCAGGTGGTTTATGACAAAGGAGAGGTTTACTCGTTCTCCAAGCACGGAAGATTCTGCCAAGAGATAAAGATGAACTACTCGCCTTACACCAACTACTTCACCCGGGTCTTCTGGAACCGCTCGTACCACGTGTACAAAGTGAACTCTGTCATCTCCTTTCAGTACTGACAGCAGCTCCACCTTCCTGCTGAGACTCAACTGAGCCTGACTCTGCCCTTCTCCAGTGTTCCTTGTCCAAAACACAAAGGACTCTGGGAAAATGTCTTATCACTGGTACTTTCCACATCCTGGCGATGGTGATGATGCAAATTCAGACATACATATTGTCCTGGTTTTGGCCTACGCATTGTTAAAATCAACATGAAATGTCTCATTTTAGGATAAAATATGCCATCAATCAAGCCATGTGTTACTGCAATGTATTTAATGAAGGGAGAGTTTAATATGTGAGTAGTGTGCTCACGTTGTACAGAAGCTGAGAGCAGGTGTGGTTGATGAGATTTTGCAAAAGGGAAGTGATAAAGTAAAAGTGAGCAATGTTAAAGAACATTAGCCCGTGAATATATATTTGCAGCTCGTTAGCAAACCTTAGGAAGATGAAAAAGTTGTGATATCACATTTGAAGTGTAAAGCTGCTTCAAAGAAAAGAAAGATGAACAATTGTGGAGAGACAGTTTGTTTTTAATGTGTCTTATGTGCTCTGCTTTTCCCATTTTAAACAGGCTTTCTTTTCAAATCCCCGTCGTTTTATGTGAACTCATATTTTGATTGATTGAACATGCATGGACAAAGGCACAACATGTGTGAACTTTCTTCCAGCCTTAAAGTGAAGTGGATGCTGGTTCTGAAAATACTCATTTCCAACGCTTTGTGTCATCATGCTCTTCATCTGGATGCCTTATTTTGAGATGCATGACCTGACTGACTGTTTACCCATCACAGTTTAAGTTAAGCCTCAGCGTGACCATTTCACCTCCTCTGGTTCTTACCTAAAGTATTTGGTGGTTATTTCCTCTGATGCAATAATGCAATTCGTACCAATGACTGTCCCTCTGCAAAAGGCCAAGCAGTAAATATTAGTTGCTTTTTTGGATTATGGAAAATAAAGTGTGTATGAGTTGATAAATACAAAGCTGATCTCTACAGTCTGTTGGCCTATTTTTGGATAGTTTCTATAATGATTTTTATAAGTTAATATGATGATCCCTTTTTCATGCAAATTGGAATGAATAGGGAATTAAAAAATAACTTTTTTATAGAATAAATGTTCACCTCTAATGTGTATTTATGTGTATCACATTTGATTGTCCATGTAGTTTATTAATTTACTACTTAATTGTATATAACGAATGAATTCATATTATAGTATTATATTACTCAATTTTCTTTAAAAAAAAACACATCTTAAATGAGACAATCAGACAAAATATTATAATTCCCCAAAAGTGATTCAGTAATATCTGTGCAAGCAAGGGATAATCAAATAATGAAATGTAGTGAAGTAACGATAAAAGTATTATAAATGAAGAATACTAGACTAAACTAAAAAGTAAATCTAAATTGAACTATAAGTACAATAAAGTGAGTAGTCTTTGACACGCACAGTTATAATAACACATTAAGTCCACGCTCGCAGTATAAATATGCGCTAACACTGCGCACCTGTGTCTCCCTGGCGAAGAAGCGGAACCGGAAGAGGCGGCGAGATGTCGAAGCGCAGAATACATTATGTGAGAATTAAACAGTCCATGTAGCTGTTCCAGCTTTTATTTTGGAGGTTATTCTGTACATTAGGCTAATTTTTTTTCTATTTGTTCCATTTGGCCTATAAAGGTAAGCTAACCCGTCCCCGTGTGTCCGTACCGGGCTGAAAAGTTTAGCTAGTTAGCTAGAATATTAGCCCAAAACAACGGCAGCTCCGCACACAGCAGAGGATGGAAGAGGTGCGCTTGATTCATATACACTTGAAGCCAAAAGCCACCGTAGTTCAGTCATTTTCGCTCTCTCGTGGACATATTTGAACTCCGCCCACTCGGCACAATACGATGATCTAAATAAACTTACCTTGGTCACCACAGAAAATAAACAGAATATTGAATATAACTTTGCTAATGTTACGATCTTTAAAGAAATAGTTACATAGCTGGCTGACATAGCGTAAAATAAACGTGGTTGGGTGTTGTTCATGAATGTGTTTATATTACTACTCTTAATAAAATACAGAAAATACACTAAATGTGTGGGATTATTAAATGTGACCAACAGAAATTATGTTGTCAAAAGCAGTAATAACAGCAGTCCATCTTTGCTGTCCATCTCTATGATAAGGTAGCTGAAGTGAATTTGCCTTGGTATTTTGGGACATAACTATCACAATTTAGAAATAAAGAATATAAAATAAATTAGGATCTCACTATAAAATAGAAATTCACTTGGACTGTTTTCAGAGGCTCAGTAGTATTCCTCCTGATGACTATTTGGTAAACTGGTCTTGTGTGTTCAATTGATATGCAATCATTTTGTTCCAGGACAATTTCACTTTGTTGACATAGAGCTCCAATATAGAGTAAAAATAAAGCAAGCCTTTATTGGGATTTGTTAATCAATTAAACTAAATCCAGAATGTGTCCTGTTCCCCAGGGGAGGATGAGTGTGGAGACGGTGGACCGGGTGGCTGCTGTGACCAGCGGCCGGCCCAGCACCCCCCTCCAGACGTCCTGGTTTGAGTTCCTCCTGGACGGCAGCCTGCTGGAGAACCACCTGCAGAAATCATACCCAGGTCAGACCAGTGTGATGAGGGATGAACAGCTGATGTACAATGCCTTTACCAGATTGGTATTGGTCTCTTCATCTAATAAACCAAATTATAAAAAACAAACACTGTTTCTATTCGTTAAATAATCTGCTCTGTATCAACTGCGACACAACTTCCCCTTGAGTTGAACATGGCTTAAATGTCTTTGCTTATGAATGTATTTTTGATTAAAAAAAATATATATAAACGAATGTTATGCCTTGGTTATGAAACAAAAATCTCTTCGTCATTACTCATTATTGAGTAAAGCACATAAATGTTTTCTCTCTATTTTTGTATCATGTTCAAAGTTGTTCAACTCAAGACATGCTTATTTTTGAATATTGCATAATAATCACCCATTTTAATTTAATCCATCTTTTTTTTCTACATGTATAACACTTAATTGCAAAATAACTTTAAAGGATTACATTTTGAGTGGACACCTTAAATAAATGGACTGCATGCTTTTCAATGTCCATATGTGTGTGTATGTGTTTCCCACAGACCCAACACCAGTGCAGCTGATCATCCAGTTCCTGGAGCAGGCGTCCAAACCTTCTGTGAACGAGCAGAACCAGGTGCAGCCTCCAGCAGACAACCGCCGGAACCGCACCCTGAAGCTGCTGGCCCTGAAGGTCGCTGCACACATGAAGTGGGATCTGGATGCTCTGGAGAAAGGGTAAGAGTGTGTGTAGGTGTGTGTGAAAGGCTCTTTCATATACGGTTTAAGCTGAGGAAGACAGTGTGACTTTTCATGCTTTTCTTTGCTCGTCCACATTGCTTTAAGTCAATTTGGAATGTATGAAAGTCTATAAAATCATACAGATGTTTGGATCATATCCTTATTGATCCTTTCTTCCCCTCCAGTTTGACCATTCCAGTATTAAATATGTTACTCAACGAGCTCCTGTGTGTGAGCAAAGTGCCTCCAGGGGTGAAACATGTGGACCTGGACCTCTCCACTCTGCCTCCCACTACGGCCATGGCTGTCATCATATACAACCGCTGGTGAGTAAGATCCAAAGCTGATGTACGAAGAAACGTTTTGCACTTCAGATTGTTTATTCTCTGTTATTTCTCATCAATTGTATTCACATTTGTCACAAAGAAGAAAAACTGCATGAATACAAATAATAAAGAATATTCAGAGTGTTTTTAATCTGAAGTATTTCTCTTTGTTTCTTTCATAGGGCCATCAGAACCATTGTGCTGAGCAGCTTCCCTGAGAAACAGACCAAACCAGGACCTCACCAGATGAACATGTACATTCTAATCCTTCTTGTTGTACCAAGCTAAAGTTATTAACAGAGCAAATACTTTTCCTCATGCTTATTGTATGCAGTTGCACATTTAGGAAATACAAATATAACTTTATAAAAGTGCTCTATATGATGATTTGTTGTGCTATGGTCTCTCGCAGGTTAAGTATAGTGCAGCAGGAGAAGGAGATGACTGAAAACATCCTGACTGTGGTGAGTTCATGTGGTTTCTAGGAAATTCTCTGATTTCTCTCCAAACGACATTGATGATATCTATTAACATGTTATCGTGGTATTTATCCACTATTAAACCCATTTCAAAATCATCTAAGAATGATCCAGGTATACCTCAAAATGACAGCGTATTAAACCTCCTTATTATAATCTATTGTATAAATAATATCCTCGTGTTTTGAATGTGACATCGGATGAGGAGTAGAATGGATTTAGAAAACACTTAGCCTACATTGATCCTATTCACGTTCATTCAAGAAGAAGAAAGTATAGTATTTTAACTTTTTGCTAATTTCAAAGGACTTTTGAGAGAGGAATTAACTTGCTTTTAAACTTCCACACTGGTTTACAGTATGCTCTCTTTTTCTAAATAATGGGGTCTTGTGAATGGCTGCTTGGGCTATGCGTATTATTTATGCATAACATCACAATTATATAAGAAATGAATCCTGTTATCCAATTTTTCTTTTGTCAAATAGTTTTGACATGCATTTCATTATATTAAAGGAATCCTGTTTTGTCCTTTTCCACTGGCTATGAAATAACCTCAAATACCTTGCTGCCCTCAGCTGAAAGAGCAGGCGAAGGACTCCATCAGTGTCCTGGAAGGAGCTCTGCAGCTGAAGAAAGATTTCTATGTTCACACTCTGAGGACTCTGGACCTGCTGGCTGCTGACGCTGCTGCCAACGGGGAGACGGAGTCCTCCACCGCAGGGCTCAGGATCAGTGCTGACGAGCTGCACTGTCAGGTCAGCGGCCTGCACAACATCCAAAATACAACCAGATGGACCTTATCGAAGCAGGGAGAACTTGTAAAACATCATCTCCCAATGAATCTGAAACAAATGTCCGAGAAAGGAAGTGTCACTCATTGCATTTCTAGTGTGTTGAATATGAAATGGGTCTTAATTTGTACTTTGGTGTTTCAGGCGAATTATGATCTGGGAGGGATTTTCTTCCAGCAAGGCTGCACAGATCAGACAGCCTATGAGAAAGCCCGGGATCACTTCAGACAGACTAAGGAACTGTTTACAAAGGTAGATTCACTCGTGTATCACTTATGTATTTAGTCAAAGATCATACAGTAGTAGGCACATCATTGTAGAAACACATTATTCTGCATTCACAAATACGAAAAGATGATATCATTTTATGGAGAACATTATAAACAATATGTAAACCAAAACAATTATTCAAATGATTTCAAGGAAAGAAACATACATTTAGTTAAAAGATAAAACAGATATGTATATACTTAATGCATACATATACTGTACATTACACTTATATTTAGTTAATATACATATTGTATATTTGTATTGCACAATCTTGTCATAACTTCTTATGTTTAAACAATGTATTTAATGTTATTCTAATTCTAGTCATAAAACCCAATGGAACTTAATCATCACAGATTTGGCCTCTTTCAGTCCTTTTATTGTTACAGTTCAATACCAGTAGTAATTCATAGACTCTTTGTTTTCAGCTGGATTCCACCGTCCACGTCCACCTGGACGAGAAGCGTCTGGCCGGCTACTGGAACGCCTGCAAAGCTCTGACTGAAGACTGCGACCCGTCAGACACACAGAACACGCCCTACAACCAGATCAACAGCCTGATCAGAGCGCACAACCACCAGGTCAGAGCGCATCTGTAACACCTAAGAGCAGACTTGAATGAAAGATACCAGAATGGAGGTAGCAATGTACTTGATATGATTTATTCCTCTCTGACAGGCTGTCATTGAAGCCTTCATCAAAGACAACATGTGCCGCAGTTTGCCAATCAACTTCAGACGCTCTGTTCTCAGAGAGTTCCTGTACAAGGTCCAACAAGGGTGAGAACATCATTTCATCCAACATCAACTGCTTGCTGGCATTGCATTTGATTTGATGTTTTTAATATACAGTGCAAAGAGTCACTTTCATATTTATAAAGGATCTCACAAACATCTAATTTCTCGATGCCCTCTAGGGAGTCCAGTCTGGACGAGGTTTGCTACAAGCTGTGTGTTTGCAACGCTGTCCGAGATGCTTTGGAAGGAGAAGTGCTCAGTGTGCGCTTCCACCAGCTGCTCCTCAAGCCCAGCAAGAAGATGATGGACTTCATTTTAGAGGTGCACACTCGCCTTCTTGTGTCTATAATATGTGCGTCTGATGAGGGATTCTTACAGGAGTAATTCAAGCTTTAGAGCTTCAACTGATTGAAGTGTTCAAACCTGGAACATACAGAATATTGAAGTATGACTTATGCCTCTATATTTCCTTCACTCAACTATTAAATAAAGCTCAAATGACCTTTAAACAATGCAAAGAAGCATTATCCATGTTCCCATTTGGTGTCAGTGAGTGAAGACCCTTCTGCTTATAGAAAAACATTTGTGGGAGTTTTATAAAAATTAGCATGAGGATTCCTAATAATCTTTTTTATTACATTTTTTTTTTATGAAATCTGATAGGATTTTTTGGAATTGAAGTAAATCTGTGCAGAGGTTTGAGGAGTATGTATCTCTTTTTTTCTCGTGATAGTTTAATGAAAAAGGCTTCTGTACATTTGAATGTAATATTCTACGTCCTGCAGGTGTGCACACTTTCACTGGGAAAAGACCGCCCATCTGAGTCATCCAGGAGGAACATGGCCACTTTTATGAAGTGAGTATGAGCAGAGTAGGGTCACCTAAAGTGACGATACGCTGATCTACGTAAAGTCAGAACCTACAGCTGGCTAGAATGCAGATTGCTGTGCAGTGTTCAACATCTTTGAATCCTCCTTTCAATGATGCTTTTGTCATTATGCAGGACTCTGTGTGAGACCCTGCAGGAGCTGCCTCTGCTGATGGGGGTCTCCTCTCATAAGCTCTTTGTGGAGCTGCTGAAGGAGGAGGACAGGAAGGTGCTGGTGGAGCAGCTGAGGAAGAAATCAGCCACCATCAACCTCAGCGCCAAGCCTCTGCCTTCCTTCTATGACATTCCAGGTACGGCATTCATCTAACGTGTGTTATCTGCTGGTTGAAATGTCTTTTTGAAGCGTCTCACTTCCTGCATTGGGCTTCAGCTTCGTCGAGTGTGAGCATCGGGCAACTGGAGCAGCAGCTCATTCTCTCACAGGAGCCCCGCAGGATCAGACAGATCCTCATCGAGCTGCACGGCATGGCTGAGAGACCCTTCTGGAGGGTCAACAGCAAGGTCAGAGCTCACATACTGACACAGGAGAGAAAACAGATATAAGAAGCACTAACATATTTGATATCTACTGTATATTTAAGGAGTAACAAACATGGTCGATTTGATCCATAGCCACCATTAAGGATATTTTCTACTTTTTGTGGAAAATGTCTTATTGATTTTCAGATATAATGATGTATTTAAAAGACCACTTTCTGTTTGTGTGTACAGTGGGAAGTTCCAAAGGACTACATCAATGTGATCCTGGGCATCAAAGACAACCTGACTAAGGACCTGGTTTACATCTTCATGGCCAAAGGACTGCACTGCATATCAATAAAGGTAGGGCTGCACTAGTGAGGAAAATATATAATAAGGTTATTGAATATCGAGAAACAAATATTAGATTGGGTCATTAAATGGGGTGTTTCTCAATGTCGAGTAAAGCTGCTCCAGAGCCACTATTTCAAGCATACTGCATCATCGAGTGCCGCCAAAGGACTGTTCCAATGTCCAGCATACATGGAATTCTACCGAGCCCGGCGTACTTCGTAGCGAGAAATTTCAAGGCTGCACATGTGTAGACTCCACGGTCTTAAAATCCCCACAATGCTTTGCGCACGGACCAATTTCCCCAAATCTGTGGCGGAAAATGTAAGGCGGGGCCTTGGAAGCAAGTGACTCGGAAGACATGTGCTACCAAGCAAGCGTACTCAACATTAAGAAAGACCCTGGGTCATGAAAGTGTACATAGTTCTGCCATTTTGCTGCATTCAGCCTACTGCTAAAATACAACATATTGCTTGTTGAATTAAAATCTCAATCAAAACATTATTTTATTTAACAAGTTTAACATTGAATTAAACATAAAAGACAAATGAAAAAAAGAATTATAGTTATATTCTAAGTATCTTTTTTTTTCAACTTAAACTGAAAGCCTCTAACTGTCATTTCAAATCAAAATCAAAGTTTATTTATTCAACCCAATATCACAAAAAACGTTTTTCTCAGTCGGCTGTACAGATTAAAAACAAACAACAACATTGTAAACAATCAAATTAAAGGAAAATGAAAAGACAAGATACAAATATAATAACAACAAAAGACAATAAAAATACAAAATAAATTGCAGGAACCAGGGATATGAAAACCATGACATATGGTGCTGTGTCAAATAAAAGAATGCTTACATGATCAGTGCCCAGAAATATTACTTACTTAGAGAAAAACTAACCTAGCTCATCAAAATAGTAAAAGTGATACAATAGGTGAGGAAATGTTTGAGGCACTGTGGACAAATGCAACAATGATTTAAACACTTACAAGAGGTATATAAGCTTTGGGATTATAACAATGTTTAAAATGTAAATCCTTGTTTCCTGTCTCAGGACTTTCCCCACGCCCGACAGCTGTACTCTGCCTGCCTGGAGCTGGTCACCGAGTTTTCCCCCAAGCTGAGGCAGGTGATGCTGAACGAGATGCTGCTGCTGGAGGTCCGCGCGCATGAGACCATGGCAGCCGAGGGCAGCAAGGAGAGACCCCCCTCAGACCTGGTCAGCAGGGTGAGGGGATACCTGGAGATGAGGATACATGGTGAGAGGATGGAAGCACTGGGAGCACCTGATTTTTAACTAACTATCATTTGTCTTACATTTTCTGGCATCATCAATAGTTTAGACACTTTTGAAGGCACAAGATCTATGTGGGTGGCATCACAATTCGCTCACTCCTGCAGTAAAAAGAAGGATCATTTATCAAGTTTGTACATTATAGAACAAAGAAAAACACACAACTGCTACTCTGTCCTGTGCTAAATACAAAAACAGTTTCTTTTTTTCACAACGCATACCAAACTAATCCAAACCACAGCAACATCAGCACACACCGTTCAGATGCACTGAACTCTGTGTTTGTCTCCAGATCTGCCTCTGCGTCAGGTGGTGGGGGAGGAGTGTGTGGCCTTCATGTTGAACTGGAGGGAGAATGACTACCTGACCCTGCAGGTGCCCCCCTCTCTGGTCATGAACAACCCGTACATCAAGGTAAACAGTCAGATACTGCCTGACTAATGCACTCACACAGATGATAGCTTGGCTCCTTTCTACATTAACAACACAAATGAACACGTGCCAGTGTGACCGGTCAAGCACCAAATAACAGATACAGTTAGAGTCTAGCTGACTAACAAAGAGGAGCATTTAGCAGCTTAAAAGACTGATATTTGAAAGACCAGTGGACCAGTGGACTAAAATGTATCAAATAATAACAATTCTTTGTGTGTGCTCAATGCTTCACACCGACTTCACACCGACTCTAGAAGGTGATAACAAGTAAATGATGTGCTCACAGCTTCTTGTTCTGCCGCTGAATTGGCCAATTTAATGAATTGTTGCACGTTTAAGCCATATGATTTGTTTACTAAAAGACTAAATGGCTCTACCAGCTACACGTCGGCCCTTAACAAAGTATGTTTGATGATGGACCCTCGTCTGGCTGTGGGATGGTTTAAACGCTCAGGACTCTTGGTTTGTATTTGATTCATCCCCCCCTCTGTTTCCTTCTGATAGATCGGTCAGCTGCTGGCTTCCACGTGCAAAGAGCTGCCGGGTCCTAAAGAGTGCCGGCGCACAGCCAAGGAGCTGTGGGACGTGGTGGTGCAGATCTGCAGCATGTCCGTCCAGCACAAGAGGAACAACGACGGCAGAGTGGGGCTCATCAAACAGAGGGAGTCCTCCATGGGCATCCTGCAGCGGTACACTGCCAACACTCAGATCTGAGAACAACAACACAATCATACACTGAGACTAACGCTCATTCTGGTGCTTTCATTCTCTCACCCATTCAGGAGCAAATTCATCACTTTCATCAAGAAACTTCGAGTAAGTATTCAACAAACTAAACACTCCAAACATCCAATCCATATTGGATGAGGTGCTAATGGTGCAAATGCCTTCTTGTTTCTCACAGGAGCCGCTGGTGCTGACGACCCTCATCTCACTGTTTGTCAGGTTCCACAGCATAGTGCGGGTATGTCCATGATTTCAGCTGTTGGATTCGGAACTGTTCCACATTGATGGCACCCTGCGGAGTCTTACATAAGCTGTGTGGTGTAGGGTTCATTTTGTCAGCAATTTGTTCATATTCCTGTGAAGTTTAAACTGAACCTTTGCCGATCACTGTAGGGGCATGTAGGTTCCAGTGCAGGAGAAGCAGTGAGAGGGAAACACAAGATAGGGCAGGTAAGAGCTCATAGGAGAATGAGAATACAAAATGTAAAAGGAACATTACATTTTAGAATATCAACTATAGGGTTAGGTAAAACGAGATGTTTCCACATTTTTTTTAAAATATTTTGGATACAAGATGATCCTGTTCTTTTTGTTAAATGTACCTTTACAAATCACCCTAGGGATATTCAGGTTTCAGAACAGCAAGAGAAGTGAGAGGGAAGCACGTGGTAGGACAGGTAAGAGTTCACACAAGAACAAATAAATATACAGTTCAGGCCTAAATTATTAGTCTCCCAGGAGTTATGGAACATTTTCCTAAAATTCTTCCCAATGTTTCCAACATTGATAAAACTTGATATAATCAAACATTCACCAGTGCTATTTAGTAGCTTTTGGTACATTTTGGAACATAAAATACGTTTTTAGGCTTGCTTTATTTCAAATATAGTGAAACATGGTTTGGTCAAAAATATTAGCCCCCAGGCCATTAATAGTCCATTTGTACCCTTTCTGAGCCACAACTGACAACAAGCTCTTAGAGTAGTTCTTTAGGTTGGCACAGGTCTCTTGAGGGATTTTGGCCCATTCTTCCTTTGCAAATGGTTCCAGCTGGTCCAAATTGTGTGGTTTCCAAGCATGGACATTCACTTTGAGCACCCGCCACAGATTGTCAATAGGATTGAGATCTGGGCTATGTGCGGGCCACTCCAGCACCTTGGCTTTGGTGTCCTTTTGGAACTTTTGGATCAATGTTGATGTGTGCTTTGGGTCATTGTCTTGTTGGAAGACCCAGCGACGACCTAAGTGAAGACTAAGAGCAGATCTTTTCATATGATCCCTCAAAATGTCACCATCATTTTCTTTTGTCATGATGGCTTGCACCCGAACAAGGCTCCCTGTGCCTGAGGCTGCAAAACAACCCCACAGCACGATGTGTTCTTAGGGTTGAAGGCCTCTCCCTTTCTTCGCCAAACATGAGCAACATCCATGTGCCCAAACAGTTCCAGTTTAGTCTCATCAGACCAAAGCAGAGACTTCCAAAACTCATCTTTACCTTTCAAATGTTCACGGGCAAACCTCAGTCTGGCTCTGATGTGCCGCTCTTTGAGTAAAGGGGTTCTTCTGGGACGGTGGCCCAGAAGCCCACCACGATGAAGAGCCCTCACAACTGTGTTCCTTGAAATATCAATTCCAGAAGAGGCCAGGTCAGCAACAATCATCTTGGCAGATGTCCGGGGATTCTTGCTGACATCTCTGACTATTTTCCTCTTTAAATCTTGCGCTTTCGACCGCGCCTAGGTTTGTTTCTTACAGAATGTGTCTCCTTGTACTTCGCAATGATGCAACGTACAGCAGTTCTAGACACTGTGAAGCGCTTGGACATAGCAGTACAGCCTTCCCCCTTATCATGAGCCTCCACTATTTTCTTTCCTTTGTCTTTGGCATGGTGAGTAGGAGTAGTAGTATAGTCCCTCTCAATAAGGTATTCAAGTGCCTGTTTCTTGGAGTCCTTTTATGCTGATTGAATGCTCAGGTGTGGCTTGAAAGCTGATTCATTGATTTGGTGTGCTTTGAAAGCAAAAATTCACATGGGGCTAATATTTTTGACCAACCCATTTTTCACTATATTTGATATAAAGCAAACTTAAAAATGTATTTTATTTTCCAAAATGTATCAAAAGCTACTAAATAGCACTGGTGAATGTTTGATTATATCAAGTTTTATCAATGCAGGAAACATTGGGAAGAATTTTAGGAAAATGTTCCATAACTCCTGGGGGGCTAATCATTTAGGCCTCAACTGTATAAGGACAAGTATTTATTAAAATGACAACAACAGAATTAGATGAAACAAGTTGTGTCAAGTGCCCTTAATTCTTTTATGATTGTAAATACAGGATTATCCTGTTTTTATTGTTAAGTTTAAGCTAAACCTTTATTAATCACCCTAGAGAAATTCAGGTTTCAAAGCAGCGAGAGAAGTAAAAGGGAAAGACATCTTAGAGCAGGTAAGATTTCACACCGCTGGTGCTCGAACACGTTGTACGTGATGGGTTAAGACGAAGACCAATCACAACAGAGCTGGCCAGCTAACCAATCAGAGCAGACTGGGCTCTGGCTTCAGACAGAGGGTGAAAAGAGGTGCTGCAGCACAGGCAGTATGAGAACAATAAAGAGCTTTCTGAACATTAAAGCATGGAGACATGTCACAGGAGAGACACTACATACTGATATGAACCTGAAAATGAGTGTAATATGTCTTCTTTAAACTAGATTTGAGTCTTGTCTTGTTATGGAGAATATTGCAGGTTGATCATCAGCTGACGTTGTTGCCGTTTCATCTTTAAGACACAAAAAGAAAAGAAAAAGGTTGTGGACGAAGTAAACACTAGTTGCGACTAAAATTAAAAATGGCTTCAATGTTGCACCATGTGCACAAATACCATGTTATGATGGAAGTGTTTTCAGCAGGACACTGAGACATGTTCTCTAAACTGCTTACAGTATCACTGATTTTCTCCTGGGTAACGTACGGTTTCCTCCCTCTTTAGGATGATATTGTAAATGAAGTGACAGCCGAACACCTCACCATCTGGCCATCTACTCTCCTAAAGTAAGAACTATTTTTCTTCTTAATGAAATGTTACAATTTCTCGAACAAAGCCTCTAAATGTACTTTGTGTGTGTGGACTAGCATCCAGGCAGTGGATGTGGAAGCTGTGGCGGTGACGGTCAAAGAGCTGGTGTCCTACGCCCTCACCCTGAACCCTAACAACCAGTCGTGGCTCATCACACAGGCAGACATCTACTTTGGTGAGAACAGACCAGCAGCCTTTGTTCCTGTAGTGATACCGGCAGTCAGAAGTGTGTCCTTATATTTCACGTCTCAGTTTCCCTGAAGACTGCTGCTCTTGTCTCTCTGTTTCCAGTGACCAATCAGTACTCTGCTGCTCTGAACCTTTACCTCCAGGCCGGAGCCGTGTGCTCAGACTTCTTCACCAAAACTGTGGCCCCCGACGTCTACTCGGACCAGGTACACACAGAAAACCTTATTCAGGCTTTCACTATGAACAGCTAGATCATTTTGAAAAAATCAACAGTGATTTTAAAATGAGTTTCTACAGTCCGATAATTACAATACTACAACATAATACATTATCTCTGATCAAATTACAATAATAAAAGAAAAAAAAGATGAGACTAAACATACTTTATTCACTGTTCTAGTGTTAAATAACATGATCCCATATGTGCACAAACACCTAATCTAGTAAGAGAAGAAAAATAGCCACACAAGTTTTGTGATGGATCTTGAAATCTAGCCAGGATCACACTTTTAGAAATAGTCAGAATTTTCGGAAAATGCTAATTTATTTATTCAATTATAAGTCTATAATTAACGTATTAGTCTTCCATATCGAATATTAAGTTAACACTGCATATATGTGTGTTATATTGAGCTTTATTAGGTCATGTGTAAATTGATACAGCCATTTCTTTATCATGCTATAATAAATATTTGAGCACATGGGACTACTATAATATAATCCAATGCATAGGAAACACTAGTCCCATGTGCCCAAATACTGAATGTAGTTACTAAACACTTATCAGCCAACTGTTTCAAAATGGTCTTGTCTTCAGATTTTAGTTAAGGCAAACCCACAGAAAAAAAAGATGTCAGTTGCAGGCACAAATATGTTGAAATGAATCCTGTTTTAACTCTCTGTTGTCTGCAGGTCCTGAAGAGGATGATCAAGTGCTGTTCAATGATGAACTGCCACACACAGGTCAGAGGTCATCCAGTCTCCCTTTTCCTAAGATGAATTGCAGCTGCTAATTGCTTTAGAATCTTAACATCCTGATATAAAAATTGTTTTTTTCAAAGTACAGTGCACACTTTGTTTTCTTCCATTTTGAATCTGCCTTTAAGCGCCTGATTTTCCTTGTTTAACTCTGTTACCTCTTATCCTTTTCAGGTGGCTGTTCTCTGTCAGTTTCTGCGAGAGGTGGACTACATGACGGCATTTAAAGCTCTTCAAGAACAGAACAGGTACGACATTACACACCCAACCGTTTAGACCGAAAGCACTGTTCCTCTCACCTCTCACGTCCTCATCTGTCCCCAGTCACGATGCCATGGACTCGTTCTATGACTACATCTGGGACGTCACCATCCTGGAGTACCTCACCCGTATCCTTTCTGTTAATGATTCTGAACTGCCCTATATCATATGCAGTTGATTTCACATTCTGTTTTTAAGAAACCTTCTGTTACGAGGTCCATTTTTTCCCTTTTCCTTGACAGTGTGTTGAGATATTCACCACAAGCGGGGCGAGACGGAGAAGAGACAAATAGCGGTAAGGAGTTCAAACCTCAGTGGATTACATCAGGTTTATTCTAACACCAAGCTGTATATATAAAAACTGCTGTTCTACTACTTTATAGAGTTAAATCTATCTTTTAAAATATGAATCAAGTTTTGTTGCGGTCATTTTGATTGCCAACATCGAGGGAATAAAAAGTGTTCCCTCGATGCATTTCAGATATTATTATTTATATTTCAGATAGCGGGTGTCTTCCATGGTTAATGCATTATTTTAGCTCTCGTGAAACATGCAGGGTTCTTACGGTCATTAAAAACCTGGAAAAGTCATGGAAATTCAAAATGCTATTTCCAGGCCCTGGAAAAGTTATGGAAAACAATATTTTTCCCAAAGTTTTGGAAAAGTCATGGAAATGTAACTAAAGTTGCATCAAATATAATTTATATTTGATCTAATCACCGAAATAGTAATACTATAATGATAAAACATACTGTATGGTATAGTAAGGAAACGTAAAATGGCATTTAACTGACGAGGTATTTTGCTGGTGAGAGATTTTAATTGCTTTAGCGTCTAGAAGCTAGTAAGCCTATTTGATTTGTTTTAGATAGGCACAACATGTTTCAAACCTTATTTTCCTGTTCCATGTTAAAATAAACCATTTTCAGTGGTACCGCTGAGAAAGAGTAATTTTCTTTGGTCATGGAAAATTAGGTAAAGGTCCTGGAGAAGTCCTTGAAAATCATTGGTGAAAAAGTGTATGAACCCTGAACATGTTATCCTTCAGCTTCTCTGTAAATGACACCACATGTGGTTGTAGTCTTCACTACAGTTACATGATACAGCCCTGTTAGCATTTATTTATTGAGTTAAACTGCAAAAAAATTCCCTATGTGCAATCAATAAAGTAAATCTAACTTCAATGTTGTTAAAATGGGGTTTTGGAAGTCAGTTCTCTACCATGTCTATCGATAGAAACAGCTTTAACCATGTGGTTTAAAGTGCTGTTGAAAGAGGTGTAATATGCTATACCAAATGTTGCAGATCATCTAGCCGTATGCTTTCAGAGGCTACAATAACACGTCCTGCCTCTGCCTCCCTCAGATCAAAGCGATCGGGCAGACAGAGCTGAACACCAGTAACCCCGAGGAGGTGCTGCTGCTGGCCGCCCAGAAGAGGAAGAAGAGGTTCCTGCAGGCCATGGCCAAACTCTACTTCTAGGAGAGTGTGAATCACTGTCAGATGGGGGGGTGGGGAATGTACATTTTTTATTTTGTGGTCGAAAATAAACTTCTAAAATAAATACAGTTGCTCATTTGTACACATGCAATCATTTAAAATGAGAATAAGAAAATAAATCACTGACTCTTCATGGCCCTGAGTCACACAAACAATGGCTGGATCACAACAGCAACAATATGTCTTAATCAGCTGGAGCTTTCATTAAGGTTCATAACAAGCTACAAAGTCATACTGAAGAATGAGCTGAAGAAGTGGCAGTCATCCATTTGAAAACAATGACACATTTCATCTGACCCTGAAGCAGTGTTACAAAGATTTGATCTGCTGACTACCAACATATTTCATATGCTACAAAAGTAAACAATTGCACATCACTTTCATTTCCTAGAAATGACAATTCCACTCTTTGAATAAAATTAATTTCGGAATTAAAGCACCCAGTTGCTAAAATCAAGCAAAAAAAGCTTTAGCCAATAATTTAGAAAGATATGACCGTGGATAATGCATTCAGAGACATTTGAGTTCAGCAGGCGTGGAGTAAACTCTTCAGTGTTCGGGTTCACAGTCCGTCTGCCTCTGTTGACGGAACTGTTTCCAGCTCTTCTGGTTGGGACCTGAACCCCGGCCCTCTTGGTTCACACTCTTCAGAGTCTTCCTCTTGAGCTTCAGTGTGAGACGTTCTTCTCTGTGCTGCTGGGCGGAGTGAGGAACTGTCCGCTCACTTCCTTTTGATTGACGTCCTCCTGAAATAAGACGAGTAAAAAGTCAGAAACCAATAGAATAGCTGCAGCAAAACAAATGTACTTATGTGTTATGGCAGTTTTCTTTGAGATTTGTTAAAGATACAGCTATATTAAAAACAGTCCCTTGAGTTACATTGGTGTAAACTCCAAAGAATGCACACCATACATCAGTTCCCCTGATTTACTTTATTTAATATCAAACTAGTAATTAATTTAAGACAAATGATAGAGGCTTTCCTGAACCCTAAATCCTAATTATTTATCATATCACAACAGAATATTTTTGAGTTTTAGTTTAAGATATAGCTGGAGGGATGTTTGAAGAAATGATTGAGATTTTTTTTTCCATTCACCAAAAGATGAGATAAATATGACTATTTTTTGCAGCCCTAATAGACATCTAGTCATAAAGAGTCACTCTTAACAAAAAAGATCCCTTTACTGTTAAACAGTTTATTTAAAATTGTACTAAATGTTAACAACCATCCGTGTTAATGATTGTAGAAAAGGCAACCCCCACTCTTAGTTTGTCTGGAAAGAATGTAGCTCCTATTCTTAAGGAGGCTAAATGTACTTATTGTAAATCACCTGAAGAAAACAAACTAATGTAATGCAATATCTCAGCAGAATATACGAACCAGCATGCTCATGTAGTCCAGGTGCGTCTGGACGTTGTGTCGGTCTTCTTTCTTTATACTGACAAAGTCTCTCAGCGCTACTCTGCCAAAAAAGCTAACTGCCTCCACAGAGGGGGCCATCCAGCTCACACACTGCTGCAGGGAGTGTGTGCACAGACCTGAGAACACACAGTGCACATGGTTACACACTGTGGGTCAGAACATGGATCACAACTCAGAAACGTCACGTCTTATGAATAATAACCACAATACACACAAGTGCCTCAGCCCTTTCTGACACAATGTGAATCTTACCTGAAACTTTCTCCACTGTTTCCTGATGAATGAAATGACTCAGCACCGAGGCAGCCAACACTCGATACTCAAAGACCAGAGAGTTTATGTTGATGATACACAAATCTAAAAGCTGGGAAACACAAAATATAAGAGAAAACAACATTAGACATGAGCCACACTTTAACTGAGGAATAAATAGCATTTATATAAGGTGGTTAAGTCTCTATTTCTTACGTTAGAGGACATAAACAGAAACCATAAATACTGACAGATTCTTTACTCTGGTATAAGATATAGAAAGACAAGAGATGTATCTGATTGAATACCACTGAGGTAGTGCCGTTCATCAGAATCAATCTAATAAGCAACGCAGACATGCTCATTTTTTGTTTTTTAACTCAACTGTGAGACAGGGATTTTTGTCAGTACGTGTGCTTAAATAACCCGAATGGGAACAGCTACCTGTGTCATTTGCACGTAAGCCTCCTGTGGAAACTGCGACTCCAGCAGGTCAGAGTTTGTGCTCATGGATGCCATCTGGAAGTAAAGCTTCAGCCAGGAGACGGCTGTTTCAGGACAAAGGCTCCACTTCAGTGCCTGAGGGAAATGGGTCAAGTTGAGTTCGGCAAATATCACAGCTATGTTATTGATCAAATTAAGAATAATGAGTCAATAACTGTGGATATACTTATTATAGTATTACCTTCAAAATGATGAGCTCCATCTGCAGGATCTCCTCTTCATAGTAAGTCCCTGCAGTCACATAGGCCATCTGTGAGAGCTTGGGAGGACAGGCTTCCTACAAAGACAGGAAAATGGCATCATTATTTAAAGAATAAGCATGTTATACTGTATGTACAAATAAAATACAGTTGTGATGCCATCAAGTATATTGGGACGTGTTTTGGTGCTCACATTGCTGCACTTTTTAGTTTGTTGCAATGCTTTGATGCCTGCCTGTTGCTCCTTACCTCCATCTTGGATGCTATAAAGAGACAGGTTATCCCGATGAGCTGCAGCATGTTCTTCTCAATGTTGTCCTGCGTCAACATGAAGCGGTCGAAGTAATCTTGAGCCAGGTAGAACGTCTGCCGGTGGAGAGTGTAGGCCTCACTCACCTGGGGAGACAACGACAAAAGCAAGAAGGTTAAGACATGTTGTGATGATCGATCAAGAGTAAAGAAGATGGCATGTTCAAGTTTATACTATTAGGGGAAAATATCATAATTGGAAAAAAAAAAACTGTGTTTTAGTAGCCTGATTTTACATTGCGTTAATCAAGATATCAAACAAGGCTTGAACACCTATGGAGATGGGAAAATGGACGGATGTCCCACAGGCAATAACTAATTGGGTTAGAATTTTGTACATATTTAATGATGCATTTACAACTAGTCGAGACATACATTTTTAACTGTGACAAATATTTCATGGAGCATGTTTGTGTGTTTTGTTAATACTCATTTGCCGACGTACCTCAATTAACCAGTCGAGCAGTATGGATCTCATTCTGGGCTGTATCGCGGGGTGTTTCTGCATGAAGCTCTTGCTGTGTGTGTAGTTCTGCTCCCTGCCCACCATCTTCACCCACACGTCTTCAGGAGATCCCCATCTGTACGCGCAGACAGAAGGGAGGAGCAACAATGGTCTTTAACCAATTCAATACAAATCAAATGGGCAACTTTTCGACAGTAAGTAAAAATGGCAAAAAAAGAAATCCAGTCCATCAAATGTGAAGATTCGAAAATGTTCATGTTCTGACATTACAATAAATAAAATATTGTCGGGTTTTAAATGACTGTATTAAACTGTCTGGCAGAAGATAATTAAGAGTCAAACCATTGCTGAATAGTGAATGAAACTCACCCAAGAGGAGGCAGAGGGGACGGCTGAACCAGGGTGTGTGTGGCAGTGAGAACGGCCTCGCAGTCTACTCCCCTCACAGCAGCTTTGATGAGAACACAAGGCTCAGCCACGCACTCAAGTACTGTATAGTTCTGAAATAGAAACAAGAACATTGAAGGCAACATAGAGATAGAAACAGCACAAGATATTTCTGATATATCTGCTGAAATGGTCTTGAAGAAAATGATATGCTTGGGGGAGGAAGAATCATTTGGCTCTTTATAACTGTAGTCTATTCTCTTGAATCCCTGATGGCACTCTTTGCTCCTAATTTTACTCAAAGAAAACAGTGCTTCACTTTATTTAATTGTCCAAGAACAAGGTTTCAGCTTCTTAGATATGGAGATGTCCTGCCATTATATGATTAATATCTCATCCAATAGATAATCATTTGGTTTTTAAATCTGACAAAACAAGATATTTTAAGACTTCCCTTTGTACTGCGAATTGACATTTTGCTTTATTTTCTGTCATTTTATAAACCAAACAATAAATCACTACTTAAATAAGCTCTCACATACCCATACATAACACTACTGTCCACTAGTGTGAGTTGGAAGCTAAACTGTATTTCATTGTCTTTGTACCTGTATTCTGTGCAATGACAATTAAGTAGAATCTATTCTAATTAATAAAAGAAAGGGGCATACCTTCTCACACTGCAGCTTTGACAGGGGCTGGAACTTTTTTCTGTTGCTTTGCTGAAAAGAAAAGAAATAAGTTGTATGTCAGATCTCAGTGTATATAACAACTAATGAAAACTGTTCTGTAGCCTCATAAATGATTACTTTATTACCTTAGTTACTTTGCTTTTCTGCCCTGGAGCATTTTCAGATCTTTTCTGCAGGCGACCACTGCAAAGAAAACACACTGAACTCAACATGGAGTTGTCGATTTTACAACAGAACAACTAATAATCATCCATAATAATTCATATAGCAACACAATGGGTATTTACCTTCGTCTAGACATGGTTTTGGAGGTTGCTGTCTGTAAAAAATAATATTATTAGAAGCAACGTTAGTGTTTGTTAAGCAGGAAGTTGGCCCTCAGATGAAAACAGTTTCAACCAGCTGCAGCTATCTTGCACAAACAGATTCATTCAAAACCAAGCCCGTTGAAATCACATTTACATACTATCATAATTTAAATCTCATCCTACGCGCCAACATTATTAGTGAGCGCGTAAAATAAGCCCCTCTACAGCAAACACCAGCGAATCTGCTGCTAAAAGCACACTTTAAGACACTTTATATGACCTTTAGAGATATTTGAGCCCTGAAGATCCTGTAGTTTAATGCTACAAAAGGACCGTGAACACCACAAAGAAACATGCAGTGAAGCCCCCCCAAACAGCCACAACTCTAGCAGCAACACAAAGGCCTGGGGAGGACATTTTGAGTAGTACCAGTGATAAAATGACTTGAATTCAGTACTTACACAGAAGTACACAATCCACAACTATTACACAACCGATACGTTACGGTTTGTTTTACTTTTACGTGATATGTATAGTTAGTTACATCATGATTTAGACGCATTAATATCCAACTTTACAAACCAGGAACAGACAGCAAAGGACTCATTCAAACTGTGCTTCCTCTCCACACATTTCCCAAAAACAGTCACCACTGTTGACCGGACTACTTATATATAGCTAGTATTTGCTAACTTTGATGCTAGCTTGATAAAAAACGCAACAACTCTACCTACAACCGAGTTTACAAAACTATCAATAAAATAACAAACAAACTACTGCTTTAATTGTAGCATACACGTACACACTTGCCCATAACTTACTTCTGAATTACCCAGAACTGTAAAGGTACAACTCTTCGCTAAAGAAGCTAGCTAACTCTTCAGGAGCAGTAATGTTTGCAGCTTACCGAGTCGGTTCCGAGCCCAAATTAAACTCGTTTCCAGTTGGCGCTGGCGCCAACAAATGAGCATCTGCGGCAGATTGCGCATGTGTGTAAATAAATACTCCCAACCCTAAAGCTGACAGCTCGTTACCTCGAACATTAACTAGAAATTAAAATAGGCTCACGTATAACTTATAGACAAGTTACTGTGATTGTGTAGTCATTAACTTTATGCTGTTCTATTCGTTTTTATTTCAACCTACTTAACGCGGCAAGAGGAGTTGGTTCACTAACTAACGTCAAACTAGCAACTTAATAGACACACCTTAGGGTAGTGTTTATTTTCTTAAATAAAATGTTTGGTTTGAGTATTATTACGTCTTTATTTTAATAGTAAACTTGTAAAAAAGATATGAAACTTAAATGAACATTTATTCATTTGTTTCTGTCAGTTGCTTCTTCCGGTCTCTCTGTGGTGGGCGGGGCTACAGAACAGCACAGCCAATAAGAGAGCGAGAAGAATTGAGCGCGTGCTCTTGGCGCCGGATGTAAACAAAGCAGGCAGCTGTCAGAGCTGTCAGTGTGAGGGATCCAACGGAGCTGCACAGGGTCATGTCAAAAGTCATAAAAACAGACCATATACATCTTACATCTCCTCTGCATAAATAAAGATAATAAATCCTTTTTATTTTTAGCATTTTTCTGGAATGTCTGATATCAGCCTTTAGAATACGAGCCGCATTTATATTTTAAACTCTAGTGCGTATGTTGTACATATGTTGGCATATGTGGACTATGTGTAGACAGTGTAGTATATATACATGTATGTATATGTATGAAATTCATTAATACATCTAGATATTTCAACGTATTAATGTTTGTATATACGCAATAAATGTATTTCACTCGAAAATGTAATTTTGTTTTAATTTAATAAAAGCTGTTCTATTTTATTTCCTATTATTTTGGTGGTATTCAATTGTCTCTTAAAATATTGAAGTATTTGTTTAAACATTTAATGTTTGGAGAGGGGTTCAACGGAATTTCATCGTGCATTTGTATGAAATCTTGGCTGAAACAGGCACCACAACACACTTGATGTAAAGTCGCCCCCTTGTGGATAAATGTAGTTTTAAATCGTACAATTATATTCAGGGGTGCACATAACTTTTTTGCCCTGGTTCTCAAAGGAGCACCTGGAGATGTTGCTTGGTGCTCATCCTTAAAATGAAATAAACCGTAACTTTTGAGGGGGTCTTGACTTTATTTGCCAGACACACGGCACTGAACACACAGAGGTGAAAACAGAACACACATGCAGAGGTGAACACAAAACACACATGCAGAGGTGAACACAAGACAACATTAGCACGACCACTAGTAATCCTACAAGCTGTCATCACTACCCTCCTGACTGTTCTCCTCACTGTCTTCCTCTCTGTCAGACATGGTAGCTGATGATGTAGGCCTACTTCTTTCTCTCTGGTTGAGTCTGGATTAGCTGCTTGCATCCACAAGTCAACAGCTGGTTTTGGGTCGAAAGTCTCTGTTGTGATCATCTTAGACAAGTTGATGTAATCAAATAAGTATGTGAACATAACCAATAACCTACCATAGCCAATAACAAATTAATGTAACTTATTGTATTTGTGTTGTTCATTCATATCTTATTTTACCTTAACATTTATTTATTTATGCATTTTTTTTATCTCTCCAGTTTTAAAGGATATTTTTGGTTACTGTCCTATAGTATACATTGGAATGATTTCAAACCTGTTTATCCCAATAATTATAAAGGAGTGCCTTGAAAATATGTGTTTACATAAATTGTGACCAAACCGTTTGAACTTAGACGAAAGTTAACTATCTAAACACTCAGAGTCCTTTACCTCACTGAGCTGTAGTTATCAGCCTCTCAGTCTGACTGGAGAGGACTCTCCCTCCACATTATTGTAGAAACATCTTCTTCTTATATCCGTTAGAGCAGCTAGCACCAGATTCTAATAACAACAGCGCCGGTGTCTATCGGGCGGTGTGCCCTTCTCTCTCCCTCGCTCACTCGCACTTTGGCTGTGAGCTGCGGGCGCAAGATAAGCCAACTTCGCCCATTTTCATCACTTACAGCGCCCATCGTACAGGGCAAATGAAACGTGTAACCGGGGTGAAAAGGGTGTTACATTTACTTATTATGAATATTGTTACATCAAGGCCGAAAATTAGGATGAGCCCCAACGGTCAAAAATGTTTTTTTCCCTCCCATAACTGCCAGCGCTTACCCAGATCTGGCGCCCTAGGCGAACATCTAGCCAGTGCTACGGGCCGGCCCTGAGTTCACATGCAACTCGCAAATATCTCTCTCTCTCTCTCTCTCTCTCTCTCTCTCTCTCTCTCTCTCTCTCTCTCTCTCTCTCTCTCTCTCTCTCTCTCTCTCTCTCTCAATTCAATTCAATTCAATTCAAAGGGGCTTTATTGGCATGAAAGTTAAATTAAACAATGTTGCCAAAGCATCACAATACAAAATAATTAACAACATTAACATAAATTTCAAATGTTTACATATTATTGATGATATATATATACAGTGATACAATTACATTTCAACACGTGTGTGTGTGTGTGTGTGTGTGTGTGTGTGTGTGTGTGTGTGTGTGTGTATGTGTGTGTGTGTGTGTGTGTGTGTGTGTGTGTGTGTGTGTGTGTGTGTGTGTGTGTGTGTGTGTGTGTGTGTGTGTGTGTGTGTGTGTGTGTGTGTGTGTGTGTGTGTGTGTGTGTGTGTGTGTGTGTGTGTGAGTGAGTGTCATTCACTGTCCCTCAGGTTGTGGCAGGTGTATACATATTGGGCAGCAAGGTGTGCCTTGTCTCCTTCTCCTAGGAGTACTCTCAGTCTTGAGAGGTCATCAACCTCCTTGAAACCTGGGATTACAGAGTTCAACTTGTTCCAGTAAATGCTCCTTACTTCGTTGTCTCTCTCTCTCTCTCTCTCTCTCTCTCTCTCTCTCTCTCTCTCTCTCTCTCTCTCTCTCTCTCTCTCTCTCTCTCTTTTCTCTCCTCTGTTCTCCCTTCTCTTTCTTCTCTCTCTCCCTCTCTCAATGTTGGTACGCAAATGCACCTTTTTTCAAATTACCCGATGCTATTTTTGGTGGAGGTGCGCATGCGCACCTGCGCACCAGTTATGTTGAGCCCTGATTATATTTAACTCAAAGTGGAGAGGGCTTATATAAATTCTAACGTACACAAATGAGGTGAAAATAAGTTTAAAATCCAAAGTATATACACAATGTCATAATTAATGTGAGACATTTTGTAGCTCAGGCAAACATTTCCCCCCCTATATCTTATGAATTGAATAGCTCGACCATTAGTTGGTTATTGTATTATTCCATTTCATTATCATTGTTGTGGACTCAGTCGCGCAGTTCAGGGTAAATAGAATCCTACATATTAAATTATTTCTTACAAATATAATGTGCACCATAATCTCAATAGCATCAATTGAACCACAGTTAAATGAAATATATTACATAGAATTAGGAAATGACATTAACTATTTCTATACGATAAAGTTCTCAAAGTATCTAGTCTTAATGTAAAGAGAGCACTTATTATCAAAATACTCCTGATGTTATATGTCAGAATGATGTATGTGGGTTGAGTCCTGATATGAAGTGTGAGTGACAAAGCCACAGGCTTCACTTCCTATCATGATGCTCTGCGTTAAATGGGAAATGCTGTCACTCAGATAGAGAGGAAACAATAGAGGAAGCCTCACTCAGTGCCAACTGTTAGTCTAGAGACAACAGAGCTGTTTCCCCCTTTCTGACAACAACATGAAGCTGCTGAAATGCATTTTAATCATCCAACTGAGCTGTCTTTGTCTAGGTAATGTATACATTTGTATAGACTATTAGTGCAAAACATTATTCACAAACTGAGTTATGAAGTTATTATTTTTTAACGAAGGAAACAATAATAGATTTATTTTTTGGCAATATAAAGTGATGTATTCAACAACATTTTTTCGAATGTGCGAATACCAACAGCACATAAGGTATGTTATTACATTTACTTTTCAATTAAATTACGAACAAATTACAGATGCAAAATCATAGCAGCTGGCATTGTCTTCTTTCCTTTTTTCTGCTGCACAATCCTAAAAGAAGAAAGTCAAACCATGCAGTTGAAAACTACTGCCGTTATATTGTGAAGTTTGCTATTTATTTTTCAATGTATTTTAGATGAAATACACTAGCCTTTTCATGCATTTTTAGTCCAATCATATCTGCTCTTTTTTTAAGTTTACAAGTGAATATTTTTATTTGAAGATCCCCTTAAATAAAATGCCCTTAAAAGTAATTGCACTATTTCTATTCTACTTTATCTGTATTTACTTGCACTATTGTATCTGTTTTATTGTGTTGCACTGTTGGAGGAGCCCGTGACCTAAGATTTTCATCGACATAACTACACTGTAGCTGTTTACGAATGACAATAAAAGCCTTGAATCTTGAAAATCTTGAATCTTGATGGTGTAGCAGTTAAAAGTTATCAAAGAAATAAATTCAAAAAAAGTTTGGAAGGAAAGTGGGTAAAGGCCATGTGTATGTTTCATACAAATGTATGATTTTTTCGAGATGATGGTTGTGTACGATTTTATTTGGCTAACCCTTATTTCCAACACCGATCTTTATCAGGAGCATGCCTTTCCACTACACAAATTACCTATGTGTACGACGAAAACCCTTTTAAATAATTGTACTCCTTAAGATGAAGTTACAGCAAGTGGAAACATAAAATGTTGATGTAGGAGAAGATGATTGTGGTGTGAAAGTTAAAATATAAAAGATTATACATGGCAGATAATCGATCATATTTGAGAGAGTTAACCCATATTGCACTTTGTCTGAATGATACAAAGGTGATTTGGTCAAGTTGTTAAAAAGGTGAGTTTGATGTGGTGTGTGGGTGAGAGGCCAATATGAACTAGCGCTGAAATGTATACCACTGTTGTTTATAAAACCTTCGCTCGAAATCGCTCTTAATGTCACAGGATGTGGGGTGACCTGCTTGTGAAATGCTCCTATCTGTATTTTGCAGGTGCAAATCAAACAGTGAGAAAGCAGTCTCCCACACACTCTGCAAACCCCCTTTTATTTCTGTCCTCATCTGCACCCTCATCATGCAGTTCTTTCCCTAAAACGAAATGCCACATGCGCTGCATTTAGAACAAATTCACCAAACATGCACCGGGTTTACTAAAAGCTCTGCATAAACGAAACGCTGCAAACACGTCGTAACCTGACATGGTGTTGCATTTTAGTTAAGGAAAGTATATCAAATTATATATTTTAGCTTATTTGGGTAAAAGATAAAGGGGAAAAGTCCTTATAGTGGCTCTTAATTATATCTTCTTTGATTTGAGGTTCACAAGGGCCTCATTTAAAAAAAAAAAAGATATGGTAGCGTAGGTTAAGAACATTTAAAAAGAGAACACAGAATTAGATGACAGTAGCTCAGGAAAATGATCAAATTATGCTTTTAGCAGCAGGAGTTAGTGTGTTAATTAGTTAATAAGTAAGATTATATTTAAATGTAGTCAAAAACAAATTGTATATATCGGATTAAAGAGGGCGAGGTGGAAGATTACGCCTGGCAGATTACTTTTTAATGATGTGCTCACCTTTAATCCTTCACCCACAATGCTCTGATCCACGTCCTCCTGTTTTAGTAACATTTTCTAAGCTACAGTGCCCAGCTGTTTCTGGGAAATAACTAAGCTTTTTAAAAGAAGAAACTTTATAATTGTGACATCATTTTGAAGTCTACTTCAGTAGAACACAGACAGGGAAGGAATGACTAAAGTATAAGAAACTGACCAGAGTAAGAGAACAAGAAATGGTTGCTCTCACTTTGACTAATTTGTGCTTCTGTGTCTGCGGCCCCTCAGGTGACCCTTACATTCACAGACTCTCTAGTAACTGCAGCTTCACACTGAGGGTGGGTGGAAAAAGGAGCAGTGATGTGGTGGCTTTACCAGCAGACTCTTTGGATGAGCTGGCTGAACAGATGTGTAAGGATCTGGACTGTGGCAGCATCTTTCAAGTGAATAAAACCAGCTCCCCTCCCAATGCCACCTGCTTCCACGACTGTTTGTACCGAGATGGTCTTTTGCAAAACTGTTCACAGAGTGAGGGAGGTAACTGCTCTGTGCTCGCTGAAGCTGTCTGTGGTGAGGTTTTTGTTTTTCTTGGACTGATAATAGGATTGATATGTAAATCATTTTCCTGCTTTTACTTTCATTTTCAAAAACACTATTTCTGCATTTGCTTTATAATTCTGCTTAGTAGGCCACTTTCATAATTGTTTTGAATATTTTTGAATTTTTTAAGAAAAAAAAGAAACGTATTATTATGCAATGTGCAATTCTTCCGAAATAACTTTTATTTTTGGTACACTAACCCTATATTTTGATGCTACTACTGTTTGAGTTTTTGCGTAGTATCGTTTTACTAAGGTACAATAAGTAAATAACTACTTCCTTACATGATATGACATGATGTCCCTACACATAACACTTTAAATTCTTTAAATAATATATATACTTTTTTTTTTACCAGCAACTAGTCTAGAAACCAGAGGCCAGCCCGGTTATCAATTCAGTCAGAAATGTTATTCTAATGCATGAGCGTCTCTTTTCTATTTTTTAGGGTCGACCACCTTTTTGATATGAAGTGCCATTCTAAAAAAAAATTGTTATCAGCGTGCCAACGATCGAGAATTATCAACGCCGGGGGGGTGTTGAGGAGCTTGACACTTGTGAACTATCAGCAGGAGGGCGGGGAAGCAGTGTGTGGACCTGTCAGCGCAACTTACATGTTGCCGAATTTAACAAACACATTTAAATAATTGGTTTAAACGGCATAATAATAAGGACGATCGTACGTTCTGTGATTCTCCAGAGCACACATGTTATGATATTAGGGTCATGCAGAGAGAGAGAGAGAGAGAGAGAGAGAGAGAGAGAGAGAGAGAGAGAGAGAGAGAGAGAGAGAGAGAGAGAGAGAAAGAGAGCGAGAGAGAGAGAGGTGTGGCTTGTGCATGTGTGTTTGTGGATGGTAGAGCGACAGTGAGGGAACGTGTGTATGTTTCTGGAAGTGAAACGAGGAAGCAGAAAAACAGTGGTCTGTGATGTATTTTGTGAAACAGAAGAACAGCTAAATAAATGCAACGGCCTCCCAAGAAGAGCTCGCCTCTCTCCAGTCATTTAAGCTAAAGTGGGTTATTGAACCTGAAGCTTGTTGCCTCTGCCCTCCTCGACTACGGTCTGGGAGCCGACAGGACAGTTCAACACACAGATGGCCAGTCCGCCCCTTTGTAGCATATTATTTCGATGAGAGATGAGCAGATCGCCACTGGGTTTTCAACTAAATACACAGCCACGCAAAAACTGCGGCATTTGTAGAGCTCCTTATGGGTACTGCAATTAGTGAAGTGCTTTCCTCCGTGGTGAAACGATCAGCACTGCGGGGCTGCGTTGCGTGCATGGCTTCCTTCTGCAGGTAACGGGGAGCGCTCTGGCGGCGGTCTCGTTCAGGATCCGAAAATACAATTTTAATATTTTGCCCATTTATTCCACTTATTCCTAGTGTGCCACTGGTTACGGTGCCGCGTGCCAATCTTGGCACGCGTGCCAGGGGTTGCCGACCCCCAGTGGTGTAGTGGGGATTTTTTTACTGGGTGGACGGGGTGGTGGGTGGACACTATGGGCGCGCTCGTGAACTGTCAACGGGAGGGTGGGGGGGGGCTTGGGGGACCTCTGTGTCGCCTGTCAGCGCAACTTACATGATGCCGTTTAGATAATATAATAATAAAGTGCGGTGCCGGCTGTCAGCGAACCGATCTGGCCTTTCTGCGCGACTATCACTCAAATGCGGGACATAGTCTCAATGTGTGGGACGCGGGACAAACAATAAAAATGCTGTGTGTGCAGTCCCGTACAGTGACACCTGGTCCCCGGGTCTGCCCAATTGGTTCTGCACGCTTCAAATCAAGTTGCATAAATGCTTGAGCTACGTTTTTATTATAATTACTGTGAAATCTGCCTATTATGTTTTCGTCATTATTACAACAAACACACACTTGCAACTGATAACACTGGCAATGATTTTAGATGTATTAGACTATTAAAAAAGAAATCATGCTTCAAATAAGTGGGGGTACGGCGTAGGCCTACCCCCGCGTCCAACGCCCACTACACCACTGCCGACCCCTTAATACATCGAATTATGATCAAAAACTGCCATAAAAGTATTTCCCAGGTTGTCACTGCTCTTCATCATAAAACATCCATGTCTTCCAGGCCACCGGGTTGTGCGGCTGGCCGGGGGCTCAGGTCGCTGTGCAGGGCGGGTGGAGATGTGGAGAAATGGAGAGTGGGGCACCGTGTGTGACGACCAGTGGGACCTGCGGGATGCCGACGTGGTGTGTGCTCAGCTCGGCTGCGGATACGCGGTCAGTGTGACGGGACAGGGCGGCTCCTTCCCCCCGGGCAGAGGACCCGTCCACCGGGACGAGCTGAACTGCACCGGCCGAGAAGAGAGCCTGTGGGACTGTCCAGCCTCACAGGAAGAGTCGGACTGCGGACACAAAGAGGACGCTGGGGTCGTATGCTCAGGTCCACTTCAATAATTGTTCAAACTTACACAAAACTGGAACGTATCTATAAGCGTTAAAACAATTTATCTCACAATTCGCTTACAGTAGGCTACATCATGGAGGCGTTGAAAACTCCAGTTGGTTGGATATGTATATATTTTGTAACTACTTTTCTATGGCATATTTTTTAGTTTATCGTTGTAAATTGAAAAAAGCACAACAAAGCCAGTAACACATGCGTCACTTTCGGGCAAAAATGACTGCTCCTCCCACTTTTGGGGGAAAACAAAGCTGTCATTTGAATAGCGGTCAATACAAATTCTGAAGTTTTTGCCAATCAGATCAGAAATGTAAGAAAACCGTGGATTTTTGGATCTTCAAAGAGTCCAATTACGATGGCCAGACAGGCAAACAATTACATTAAATCATTGGAAATCGACGATCGGGCTCGATATATGGTTAAATATAGCAGTAGGCGATCGATGTCCATAGATGAGAGTAACAATTACGTCACTTTACGGCCCCGCCCACTTTTGGGGGAAACAACGCTGTCATTTGAATTGCGATCAAGCCTGAAGCCACAGAGCCCTTCTTTTATTGTCCTTTTTTCTTAGAGGAAGTACAGAAAAACGTAACTCTGGATTTGTTTTAATGTTTGAGGTCCAATAAACGACACAGCAGCTTTTTAGCATGATAAAACAATAATTTTCCTCCTTGCTCATGAGAGTAATCAGCTGGCAAAATTACAGCCTCGCCTACTGATTTTAATTTAACCATATATCGAGCCCGATCGTCGATTTCCAATGATTTAATGTAATTGTTTGCCTGACTGGCCATCGTAATCGGGCTCTTTGAAGATCCAAAAATCCACGGTTTTCTTACATTTCTGATCGGATTGGCAACAACTTCAGAATTTGTATTGACCGCCATTCAAATGACAGCGTTGTTTTCCCCCAAAAATGGTACAACAGCATTTAGCAGGTAGGCTACACATAAATGCTAACCTTTGCTAATTGCTCAACACATGTGGTCTACATCATTTTCCCACATGTGCGGTTTAAGGGATTTTTGCAGGTATTTAGTCATAAACCCAACTATTTTATAAGATAGGAACTTTATTAATCCCATACACACGTGATAAGGAAAATGAAACCAGATAAAAACTAAAACATATAAAAACAACAGAGCTCTATTTACATATATACACTCCTTTTTTTGCATTCACAGATATGACATACACTTTTCACTTAATATGATCCATGAGGGATAGTTCCACCCAAATCGGAAATACACACATGATGCACTAAAACATGTAAATACACTTGAAAAATGTTGATGGTGTTAAATAAAAAGCTAGTGGTGACATACAAACCAAATAAAATGTATTCTGCAAAACGTAAGAATAAGTGGTGCTAAAAGGAAAAGTTGAAGGATCACCAACGTCAGGAGAATGCTTTTTTAAGGGAAGATCTACAAAGTTGAGGGGCAATGTTTGTAATTAAATATTTTTTAAATATAACAAATCCAGAAAATACAGTCATTTATTTTGGTTACACAAAACATATTAAATGTTCTGTGTAGACTACTGTTGATCATAATTACAAAAAATACATCCCCAAAGAAGTATCAAGGATATGACTTTAGGGTCCTCAATAGTGAATTGAGTACCGAAATGTCCACTGAGAAAAATTAAATCAACATGGATTCACTTTTTGTATTTTCTGTGTGCAGAGATGAGAGCAGTCCGTCTAACTGGAGGTCAGGACCGCTGCTCTGGTAAAGTGGAGATCCACCGTAATGGCAGCTGGGGAACGCTGTGTGATAACTGCTGGAATAAAGACATGTCCTCCATGGTGTGCGCCATGCTTCAGTGTGGCACTGAGCCAGAGAAATTCACCCAGTTTGTTCCTCCTCTCGCTCACAACAACGGGACACTGTGGTACTATTCATGCCAAAACCACGTGCAGAATATGTGGCAGTGCATTGAGTTCGTCAACAAAACACACCTGTGCATTTCCTCAAAAGCCTCTGGCGTCATCTGTAAGGGTGAGTGTTTGTTAATGTCCAACAACATCAGTATTATAAGATAGGTTTACATTGGTTTTGTAGAAAGAATCCAGACCTGAGTACATCATAATTACATATATCTTTATTTAAAATGTACAAATCAGGACTCAAAAGCAGCTATAAATATTTATTTTAGTCATTGACTAAAGATCATTTTACTCTGGATAATTATCAGAAAACTGTTTTCTAGTCTTTACATAGCCTTAAAAATGTTTAAACATGTTGTTCCAATTCTGCGGTTCAATATTAACAATATTAACCTCACGTAATTCTTGTAGAATTATACAAATCATTTAAAGCTCATTCTGCCCATGGAGATAAAACAGCAAAATGGTTGTTGTTGAAATAAAAAATGTGGATCTTGTTGTCCTGCAGGTTCCCTGGGTTTTGCTGAAGCCACCACAGCAGCTGGGTCAACTGTAATGACCAGTTGGACTACTGGTAAATACGGAGTTGTGTATCTCAGTTCAAAAACACATATGTTTTAAAGGTCACAGGATGGTGCTCAAACAAACACTGAACATTATTTTTCTTCATTAAACAATCAGAATGTATGCTCATTTAAACTTTCTTTTCTTTCTGTACATCCCAAAAGGTGTGACCCCAGTCAGTCGTACAGAAGGCTTCTCCTTCCCGTCTCCAGAGCTGCTCAGCACCATGGCTCTGGCTCTTCTGCTCCTCGTGGTGCTCATTACCAACTCAGTGCTGTGTTGCCGTTACAGGAGGAGACACGGTGGGTCCTTCTTACTCAGACACAGCCATCCAGATTCAATTTGTGATTGTAGTACCTTCAATCTAAAAAACAAGATGTTTCAGGAGTTTTGAACTAAATCACTGAAATGTTATTCTGGTTATGTTTATTATTGTGGCTTTGGTTGCTGATATCTGGCGTTCTTTATAAGATTAAAGTGAATGAAAAACAGGTTTGCAAACTTTTTGGAAAATTCTCCTGATATGATGTTTTTGTGACAAACGTTTTTGCCTTCATTGCCTTCTTTAGGACGGAAGCGGAGAATATATATATTTTATTATTCAATTAGTAATTTCTTTAAATTGATAACAACCTTATAATTTAATACTATAATTAGTAAACAGTATAGTATGGTTGTATAGTTTTCAACCATATTTGCTCATGTTGTCAAATATGGGAGAGGAATATAATTCCTAATCATCTTTCTTTGGAATAAATGCATCATTAATCCATATCCAGTATTATGTCTGAAAGGATCATTTATCTCAACAGACTACATATTAACACATTCTCCATTTTACATGTCATGAAAAGATCAAATGTACTCCCATCTTTCCATTAAACTGATACCTCTAACTATTAGAAAGTAGACTCTTCCAACAGTCATACACAAAGCACGAGTGAAATAATTCTCTTTATAATTTGGTAATTGTGTCCACAGCGATCTTGCTCCAGCAGACACGCAGCAACCCCCGAATCCCCTCTGAACATCATAACAATGGCTACCAGGACTCCGTCGACCTCGTCAAGGTCACTCCCAACCCACTGCAGAACAAAGGTAAATAAATAAATAGATATAGTGATAAATAGATTAAACCTACATGTGTAATCAGAATAGAATAACCTGCAATTTAATACAATTTAGTATTTTATTTCTTTATACCTGACTAATATATGTGTTTATATACATACGCCGTGTTGAGATAGACGCATGAAATCATCTCATTGTGTCTTTTTTCCTTTGTTATTTTTGCCCACAAAAGTCCCCTCCAATCCCAGGTATCTGTGGACCCAGCATAGTAGTGTTGACAGCTCGTCAGTAGATACAGACTATGAACAGTATGAGCACAGCAATGACCCGTCTGTCCCTTTGTCCACCTTTCGGAGTGAGCTACGTTCTTTTATTAACATTTACATTTGTAATTATTCCTCTGTGTTTCTCAGGCTTTGTCTTCTAAGATGGTGTCTTGCTATGTTGCTGCATTTTGCGGTTGAAGCAGCTCTGCCCTTGTGTGTGTGTGTGTGTGTGTGTGTGTGTGTGTGTGTGTGTGTGTGTGTGTGTGTGTGTGTGTGTGTGTGTGTGTGTGTGTGTGTGGTCTTTGCAGATCAATGCTGTTTGCAGAGAATGTTTGCAGTGATGGTTTTTCGATTAACGCACTCTCATTTTGTTTGCAGATTCTCAGAGGTTCAGAACAGAAGTGAACCCTTTCATGAGGCCTGCAGGTCTCCACAGCCTCTCTGAGGAAGGTGAGTCACTGTCACGTTTGCAAAGATGCCACAGAAACAGAGAAGTTTCACTTTGCAGATCTCAAATATACAAAAATATTTCCACTGTATACTTTTGGTATCATCAGAGGATGGCTCAAGCATGAAAACATAAAATCAAGGAAATATTTTAAGTTATAAAGGCTTATTTTGGTTTTCATAATAAATGAATGATGACGTGTTCAAATATTCCCAAAGACACACACAAAACAACAAAAACAAGCAAGGTCATAGAAAATACAGTCGTACTCATCATACAATATGTGCAATTGGATTAAAATAAGTATATTATTTTTTTCAGATAAAAAGTAGCTGTTTCCAAAACACATACTGAAAGGTTTCAGCTCCGAAAGCCACATTATGTTTTACAGAATTTTCCGATATGTTCATCATTATATCGTTTTTTGTACTTTTCCGGTTTATAGTATGCTAAAAGTCAATATTTCTGTGCTGAGGAAGGTAACCCTGTATTCAAATGACTGCTGCTACATACTGAAACCTTTTAGCAGAGTTCAACAAAATAATACAATAAAATTCTTCAAATAAGAATTACTTATTTTTTACACACTGTCAATGAGCCTGAAACATTGTGGTAACGAGTGTACAATAGCATAGCGACACACTAAACTTTCTTGGTCCAAACATTACAAACAATTATTAACATTATTTAATTGTTATTATATTATTTAAAAATATATATAAAAAGCATGTTTATAGCTGTTAATTATTCTCTCGGTTATTCTATAATAATATTATTATTCCTTGTCTTCAATGTTATTGTCCTGATTTAACTGCCCAGCCCCTGAACCCTCAGAAGAAGTGATGGGAACGTTTTCAGGCTGTATCGGCGACGCAGACGCTCCGTACGCCAGAGTGTCGAAGATTATCTCAGTGGACTCGTTTGATACGTCCAGCACCTCCTCAGGGGAGTGCTACGAGAACACCAGCAATAACTACATCACCCTCCCCCCCGGTCAGTCCTATTCATTCACCTGCTTCCTTTCAAATAGTCCCTTTTTTTCTTAAGCTTCCTCCAAAGAAAAATGTTAATCATGAGAGGGGATTAACTATAGTATTCGTACCCCATCATAAACTCCTTTCTCTTTTAGTCAGGTTTAGTAATTATTGGTGAAATGAGCACTGTCAGTATAGAGGTGGTCAACAGGGATTTTGTGTAAATTCCATTGGTTAAAGGCAGTAAGATGAATTCAGTGATTTATTTTGAATAGCCTACAGGTGGGGAGTCGAAATTGAATTAGCACAGGTAGGTAAGCAAGCTTTGCCACTATGATGAAAATTGTGGCAATAGAAACCAGGTGTGTGATTGGTTGACGGGGACGGAGACCACTTACTCATTTAGTTCGCAAAATAAGATAGACATTTCCTATTTTCAAACAGATTTAACAACTTAAGGTTACACTATATTTTGATGTTTTTACTTATGATCATATATAACCCTGTCTAGTCTAGAAACTGTATACATGTGCCTTTTATTGTCACGTTTGGTCTATTTACGGGGACTGTTGCAAAAAACAAGAAGCTCATAAACATCAGATTAAAAAACTTACATTTTAATATGTTTTAATATTTTGTACCAAACCATGGTTTCAACAAGTTACAAAAGTTCCTTTTTTAGCTGGAGTTTGTCCCAAAACTTGCTGCTGTATTTACACCGACACCTTAAAGGAGCCGCTTTCATCTGAGAGTGAGACCACAGACATGTAGGGGTCAGTTTGGAACTGGGCCAGGGAGAGAAAGGATCTCATCAGGGGGAGAGGAAGCAGGGGTGGAGGAAGGAACAGGTGTGTGACAGGTGAGTGGCTGAGGACATCTGGTGGACAAATGGAAAACTGCTACAGAGGGGTCGTGTTATTGGTCACTGAAAATGGGATATACTACTGGAAATAAATGTGAACTTCATATCATTTTTAAATATTGGGAAAGGATATTGCAGCTCTTTTTCATTCAAGACAAATAATACTATCGCTGGAGAGGGTTTAGCTTTTTTCTACTACAAGATTCATTTACACTTTTTGTACTGTAACTTAACTAAATCTGGGGGTGTGTTTTTATCATAGAGGCAATAAAAACAAAGTCATTTAATGGGAGATACAGCGTCCCGCGATTCAATAAAGTCAGACTGAAGCACTCCTTAGTGCTCCAGTCGATCCTCTCAGTAAATACAGAGCTGATCCCAGATCAAATGCATGCTGAAGGCTCTTTGAGCATGTTTTCTCTCAGTGATTGTGATGTTATGTTAAATGTATTTTTTTGTCATGTATTGTGTCTTTTGATATTTGTCCATGTTGATGTTGCACATGGAGCTGCTGTGATGCAAGTCACATTTCAGACTTGATCTGACCATTCAAGTATTATCGTCTCGTATAAAGTCTAAAGCCAAGCTGAAACTGCCTTAGATCTAGATCTAGTTTGATCCCCTGGGCTGTAACACATTGCAGAACCAGAGCCGGGTCAGTCGTCTGGTGTCAGCGATGCTTTGGACCCTTCACGTCTCGACTCCAACAAAGATCATCTTCACCCCGGGCAAACAGCAAACCTGCAGAGATCAGGTGAATGTCACCGGATGTTACCCATGTGGAGAAACTAAGATCTACAACATGTGCTGATCTTTTTTATTGTCTGATCATTAGATGATGAAGGAGACGGCCCCATCTACTCCCCTGTGAGCCCCGACCAAAACCTCTCATCTGATGATGACTACGATGACATCGGCACCTTGGAGTAACCGGAGGAGGTTACATCTACTGAAACACAGTGGGACTGAAGCTGCAAACTGCACTGAAAACAACATGCACTTTAAGACCAAACACCTGTTTGAACTGAGAGATTTATAGTTATAAAGAAGTCTATACATTGAGGTTAAAACCTGGATATACTTGATTAAAACAGGGGAATCTAGGGTACATATTTTAGCAGCATATAAATGTCTCCGTTATGTGCAGTAGTTCACATCAAAAAGCCTTTGAATGAAGAGGAAAATGTGGCCTCAGCATATACAAATGTTCTTTTCTACCACATTCTGACCCAGATTTCATGACCAATTTTGACCTGCAACTTACCAAATTACTGTGAACCACTATAATAAGTTCAATGTACTTACCGTGATTAACTCCCTGTAAGTAATCCATCATTATGGACATGGTGTTGCCTTTTTAGCCTGTTGTCAGAACAAACTGTTTGAAAAGACTTGAATTGTTCTTTCCATGATGCTCAGACGTCCATTGAGATGTGGCTATGCAAGCATCACCCTCATGCATTCCTGATCAAAAAGAAAACCAGGGGACAAATGAGAGGAATGTGGATGCTTTGAAAAGGCCACCTGATATCATTTTACAAAGAAAGAGCCAGTTCGCTGCAACTATCATTTTGAAATGCAATGAGTCTGAATGAAAACCAAAGACTGCCTGGAAGGGGGAAATCAAACTGAGGATTCTTAAGGAGGAACATTTGAGGAGTTCTTTGAATGTAGAAGCATCTGTAACATATGCATGTTTTGTGTTTTTCATATACAGTATTATTTAATCGATGTTAGCAAAACAGTTTTCTTTAATAACTATTACATTAATGTGTGCCAAGTGGATTTACAGTAAGTACAAGAAAACTACTGAGTTTGGTGCACTGCATGGCCAACAGTATTTGTACACAAACATTACATCCAAATGTGATTGTTGAATTTGTGATTACAAAATAATGGATATTAATCTGCGGCTCTAAAAGATGTTAGATCTGCACGAGTTTTATACCATTCAATTCTGTTAGCATTAGTGAGGTCAGCACTGATTTCGGACTGTAAGGCAAGAGAAAGGCACATTTTTTAACATTTCATTTCAGTTAAAGAGGCCCTGTTTGGTTTCCTTTTCCTGTAGTGTTTTGTGCATGTATAGTAAATGGTCTGCAAGGCTCAAACCCCTGTGTTCTCTCCAGAGGGAAATGTTTCTCCTACCAAGAAATTCAAAAGGTTTCACCTTTCTTGCCACTGTATTCCAGTTCAATGATCATTCTAGTTAAATGAGATTTTACACATGTTGCCAATATAAGTCCCAATCTATAAGTTCATTTGGGAAGGATAATTTATTTTTTATCTTATTACATATATACAAAGAAATCCAATAAAAAATCATTTTTTAGTTTAGTAACAACAACATGTACATCAACAATTTCTCTGGATCCCTAATGTGACAAAGACCGCATGTACTTTACAGATCCTATTATAAAGATTAGATTATCTCTTAGAGAATGGAACGCTGACATTCAGCCCACTTGTATTTATGTAATGTCCGTTTTTAAACAAGGTCACAAACTAATGGTCCCTGTTTAGAGAAGCCCTCCATCAGTGTGTGGTGGCACTCGTCCACCACCTGAGGGTGCAGCAGAACCAAATATATCAGACAGAGAGTTTCATTTGAGTTGATGAAGAAAACAACATTTAAACCTGGAGATGATATTTGAGCTCCATGAGAGCAGAATAATTCATACTTGATCAATTGTTTAAGTTGAAGGTTTGGCAAAGCTCGGGGGACACTTTTCAAAATAAAACCGGAAACACTGACAGATCGTTACAAAATATCATTCATGGATTTATACTTTTAATTTTAATTTAATTATTTATTTCTATCACAACAAAAAAATCCCTTCCTACCCCAAATGGAGCAGGCTGGCTATGCAAGAAAGATCCATGTCCATGTTTATGGTTTCAGCTTCAGAAGATAATATTTTGTCTTTTTACATGGATGACCTATTGTGCTTTTGCATACAGCATAGCCCGAAACATTCTCATTAAAACAATTGCAAAAAAAAAGAAACCATAAATGTAGATGTATATAGCCAAATGTATATGATACGCTCTGCAGCCTACTGTGTGTAACCAGAGGTATTTTCTGGTACACTTTTATTAAATAATAAGATAGTAAGGTATCGTTGTCTGGTAGATGATTGTCTTCCCAAACTGTTATTCAAATAATGTGCAATTGTTTATAACACATCACTCTCCAGGTGTTTCAAAGGTGTAATAAAACGTTGGAGTTCTACCACAAGGTGGCACTGTAGGCTTGTAAGTTACTAAAGGTGCAGCGATGGCCTCACACATAAACTACGGGAAAACAAACATTTAATGCCATCAAATATTTGCCAAGTAAATGTTTTTGCAGCTGTAATACAATGTGACACATACCCTTTATTGCTGAGCGAGGATCAGTCAAAACAATGCACAGCGAAGAGAGGGGGACTCTGGATCCTGATCAGGGGCCAAAATAAACTGAGTGCAGTCTGAAACCAGACCTGGCACGGCCCTTCTTCTCGGTCCATTAAATGTGCAGCAGCTGCAGAGCATCAACACTTCCTCTTGATGCTCTGAATCAAAGTAATGTCTTGTTTAGCAGAAGTAAATATGACAAACTGTTTCAAAAGCAACTGTAACACTTTAACAGCGTGTGCAGAGAAACATGGATTAGCTGCAGCTCTGCTAACGTGAGAAAACGGGAGTGATGATGCATTAGACTGATAACCAGCAGAATTGGGTGTTTTTTGACCAGAAAGTATTTGGCATGAGGATGAGGGTTGGGGTGAAGATGGGGGGCGGGGGGGGGGGGGGGAGGGAGGAAGAGGTGGAAGGAGATAAAATGTGTCTTATAGAATCATATATTACCCCTCAAATTAAGTCCAGAGCTCTGCATCGAGATAAACAGGCGAATTAACGATCAGATCTCCTTATGAAACTCAATCTCTTTCACATGCCGGAGAATCCTGCACACACACACACACACACACACACACACACACACACACACACACACACACACACACACACACACACACACACACACACACACACACACACACACACACACACACACACACACACACACACACACACACACACACACACACACACACACACACACACACACACACACACACACACACACACACACACACACACACTCAAACCCACACACCACTTAACAGATTCCATCTAAAAGTATGCTCTTTGATATACTGTAGATCCTCCTCCCGATGTTTGCTTTTGTTTTATTCCGCCGCTCGGAAAGATGGATAAATCAGAATCTTAAAATCTGTGGATTTACAGTCCTGATTAACATCAAGGGAGAGACATGCTGTACACTAGTATTTCAAGTGGCTAGTAGTATTTGAGGGATCAGAAGATCAACCCTCTGTTTTTACTTTGTTCATTAAATCAGTTACACACAAAGGATTACGGCTCCATAAATCCGTAAATTGCTTAAAGTGTCCCGACAAGAGATCCTGCCTGAGTTTAAACTTTTGAACTCTGTTTGGTGCAGGAGGCCTGGACACAACAGTACCTGTGTATCCAATGTGTAGCAGCACGTGCTGGAACATTACAGCTGCTGCAGGCTGTGTTCAGGGCCTTTATAGGATTTTCATTCTGTAATAAAAAAAGAATAAAAAGATTATAAAGAAACCAGTTTTTTGGGGGAATTTTAAAATGAGAAATATGTGCTGTTAAAGATCTATGTTTGTATCAGTAAAATGTTCTAAAGTCTACTAGGTTTTGACTGTTTTGACCCATATCCCGTTTCTGTTAGTGTTTCTTCTTCAGAGGACGACCTCATTACACACCTCTGGTCATGTGATAACAGGTGTGTATGGGAGACACCAAATGTGGTTGAAAGCTCCAGAAAAACTCAAATAAAACGATAACAATGTAAAATGAGTTTCACATTTTCCTCCACCTGTTTTCAAGCTTCTTGCATTCTACCTCTACAATCCGCCTGTATGCTACATGCACAACACCAAACAGCAGATAGACAGTTAAAGTAGCTTCTGAACTCAGTGGAGCATGCAGCTAAAGAAACATACATTTACCTCAGGAGTTCTTAGAAACCACAAAAAAGGGGGGACAATTGCACTAGTACAAATGAAAGATAACGTATCTGCTGGTTGTGTGAGTAAGCAACTGTTTTATAACAAGATTACCAAATAAAGTTAAAGGCAATAATCTGTCAAAATGACTTTCTTCAATGTAACGAGTCGCCCTTTTTGGCTAAATCGTTATTTGGATCAAAGCTCACACACGTCTTTATCTTTTTATTAAGTTATAATGCACTTTCACCTTTATAAAGCAACCACAGTTCTAAAAAGTAAGTTGTTTCAGCCTCACATGTAACATGTCTGACCAGTTTCTTGCCTCACAAGTGATCTTCAGCTCTGTGTCCTGGCCCTTCTCATTGAGGGCCATGTTGCAGATGGATCGCAGCCAGTGAAGGCAGTGAGGTCATCGGTTTAGGTAGAGCCCCAGATGGTTACAGAACCAGAAGAAAAACCCTCTTTAGCTCTTTAATCAAATCTTTTTTTCTCCCTATACTAAAGCCATTAAATCCACTAATATTCCTCTCTCCTGATTAGTCCCTCTCCCAGTGGATCCTGTAGGACGTTCGTCCTGCTGCGCTGAGGCTCGCTGCGCTTCGAGGCCCGGTAATAGTGTTGATTACTCCTCACTCATTAGGTTGCTTTCACTGCCGCCGCTAAGCCCTCATCAGGAGGTTTTTGGCTGAGCGGCCGGGCAGGGGCCCTTATCCAATTCACCTTTAAAGTTCAGTGGACCTGTCTGAGTTGCCATGGGTCAGTGACTGGCTCTCCATGCTGTGCACTCCCAGAGAGGCCCTCATTACCTAATTTCCTGTTACTACTACTGTACCCTGTATTGAGTCTCGTGGTTTGGTTGTGTAAAGTTTGAAATGTTTGTCACAGATGGTGTTCTAAAACTCTGGAATAAAATCTTTATGTCTTTAATAATGAACAATTAACCCGGGTAATGACTCAATTAGGTGTGAAACTTTAGATGGAACATAGATCGAAAGATACTAGGTAACACAACAAAAACATTATTTCTTGGAACACGTCATTTTAGAAAACACATTGCCAGCCACTGAAAACGTAACACAACAACAACAACAACAACAAAGAAAAATACTTTTTGATAATGATGGACAGAACCAAAGCCAGAGGCAAGGCCATTTTCTTTATATAGCACATTTCAACACAACGCAATTCAAAGTGCTTTACAAAAAAAACATTAAAAGAGTTATATTGCAACAGAAAACTAATTAGAAAAAGACATTTAAAGTAAGTTAATACAATTATAATAAAACAAGCTTGAGTAGAATAATACAGGTATAAAGTATAAGAATGAAAGTTACAGCGCACTGTAAGATATTATTCGTATTCTGATTTAATAGAAGGCAGTATCACATCAGAATTATTCTATATAGTCTTTCTAACAAAACCTTGATTTTTTATTGACTAAAATCACTTTCAACCCATTTTGTATTAATATAGCACTAACCCAAGAGTAAATGTACCCATTTAATATATATATATATATTTTTTTTATTAATTTAGAGTTATTTACCCAGGTGAAGGTATGGTTATTTTTGACCCAAGTTTGACCTTAAAAGGTGCTGGTTGTACAATGCGTTTAAAACATTCAAAACAAAAAGGAATATTTTATTAACTATCAAAAACAAATAGTGACCTGTAAGTAAAAAAATAAAACACTATGGTGGATAAAACTGTTTGCCAAAATTAAATATTTTGTATGTGGATTTGTAATCCAAAAGTGACCCTGACAAATGGTCAAAGCAATACTAAGTGTTAAGTGTTTTTTAATTATAGGTACAATAAAATGGCCTTTTTGTTGTGATGGTCCCCTAATGACCCTTGTTAGCTAGGGTCTAAGATAAGTTCAGAAAATATTTTTTTGTAAAGATTATCCAATATTGCTCAGTTTTGCACCTCAGGGCTACCGTACCTCTCCCATTAGACACATTTATGAGTCTGTAAAACAAAAACGCATCCTGACTTGAAAGCTGGCCTGGCAGTAGCTCATTAACCCTTTTTTCTTCTTCTTAGCACCTCGCTGCAGTTAACAGTCTGCGGCCTCTTCCCCACCAAGACACATTCATGTAGCTGCCAATCAGGTCAGCGCGGCAATTAAGCTGCTTTAAACTTGTTCGGTGGTGCCTGGAGGCCGTAAAAATACTTCCGTTTGAGTGTCAATGGGAGCTTGCGGTGGTTAACGCTGCATTCATGGGAGAATACATTGTGTCTAGTTAATGTAAGTAGTCTGGTCAGCGGGTCAAAAGGGCAGCAGCACTGAATGAGGATGTGCAGTTTCAGGAGATTCACGGCGCTACGTTATTTCTTCTTCACCTCCATCATTGACATTTTCTCAAGCAAGTTTGGAATTTATGGACAGGTTTCCGTGTTTGCCTCCGAGCAGATGGACTGGGGTTTATGAGTGTGCGTTGCATGTCGGACTGTGAGTACCAGTCACTCAGGACAGGCGTCATCAATCTTAGTCTCCAGTGAATGGCAGATTGGCAGCCATAAACCGGGCCTGATTGCTGTGTGCTGTTCCATGCGGAAGAGTTTTCAGGCCAAGGGAGGCATGGAAACAAAACCCTGCAGATACACACAGTGTGTTTGGCACTCTGAGAACTATGCCACAGTGAAGGATGGTAAACTGTACGTATGTTTGCACCAGTATTGGACCAGAGTGAATGCATTTGGTCAATATTTTTGGCAATCGAATGTCACCCTGTAAACATTTCTAAATTATTATACAACAACAGGTTTCAAATGGCTGAAGATAGCAAGAGAAAACAGAAATACTAAGTACAGTTGAAGTACTTTCTTAACCAGGGCTGTAGCTAACCTGTTCCAGGGCCCAGGGTAAAGTTTTGCTGTGCCCCCCCCCCCATGCCCAGGTGGTAATCCATCCTTGGTTTAGGGACACTCAGGATGATTATTCATGAATATTAAAAACATGTACATGCTACAATTAGAACTAAACCTTGCTGAAGGTTGATTCCATTACTTTTTAGAGTATGTATATTTACATTTGAATATATTCAGTCCAACAAAAACCTAATTACAATACTGTTTGACGTGGTATGGTGGGGTTGAGCACTTCTTTCAAGTGTTGTATTGACTCAAAAGCAGAATATGGTCAGATACAATCAAGATATACGTGGTCGGTGTTAACTAAGAATGTTTGCAACAGTCTGCCAGAACTAAATGGAAGTTGGAACGCTGTGCAGAAGTGATCTGGAGAGGTGTTTACACAGAGGCTGATTGAGGTGAATGAGGAGCATGTGTGCTGGCAGGTGATGATAAGGTGACTGGGGAATGACTGGATCTGGCACTCAGGAACTCATTTTATTTAATGTAGAATAAAACATTCGTTTTTGCAAGTAGTAATTTGTTTAAGGTTGTATTGGTTGCTTTTTGGTCATACTAGCAGCAATGACCTCCGACCAAACAGATATTTATTTAACAGATATTAGATGGATTGGCATCCGATCCCTTTGCGTTATTATTTCCGATCTAGCACACTCTTATTTTTGTTCTTACGCTGTTGTTTCTAAGTTATTAACCTTTTTTATTAACTTTTCTTTCTTACATTGCTTTTATATTTTTTATATTTTGCAATGGTTTTAGTAATGCTTCAAATACTTTATTAATCTTCTGTAGTTATTCTTATGTAGAAGAATTCCTTCAGGATTAATAAGGGTCAAAATTGTCTTATTTATATTTTAGGAAATGATGATAAGTATTGAAAGATGCAAAGGGGTGACTCATTAAATTACTATATTCTAATTGATATATGTAACTCATTTACCGTTTATTGTCAATCACTGGGCACCATCTCCTGTCATTAAAATAATAATGTATTCACACTTTTGAATTTCAGTTCCTTAAACTATATAATACCAAACCCAAACTGTATGAACACATCACTGTGAGTTACTGGCACTGTAACAATAACACACACACACTGAAAAAACTTCATTTGGCACTGAGAGCACGTCAGGCCAGGTGAGAGCTGTGGGCATACACAGTCTACACAGCATCGTCATTTGTTTGTGCGCCCCAGGTGAAGTCATTATTTACAGTCAGAATCTGGGACAGCCCCAAGAAATCCCGGACTGTAAATGTGAACGGCAGACCTTTGTGCCAACTGTTCACTGAGAAGACTTGATTCTCTCTTCACACTTTTTAAACTGTAAAACACGACTTTTGGGAGATTTAAAGTTGGTCTTCAAAGTAAAATATTTGAGGTATACATATTAAGTGACAATTTGTTCCAGTGAAAAGTGTTCTGCTGTAGCTGCATGTACCAACCAGGTGTTCAACTGCAGATCACATATGATTATGAACATACTCAGTGGATGTATCTATATTTTTTATTGTTTTCTTATCAATGTTATTATATTTAATAGGGCTGCAACTAATAGTTGTTTCGATCATTAGTTATTGTGCCGACTATTTTCTTAAAGAATATTTCATTTATGACAAAATAGCAGACAATTGCAGCTTGAATTGATTATAAAAGTCATATTTTGATTGGCAAACCAATGAATGGCTATAAGTGCTTTTACTGTTTATATCATGGCCTTTCTTTGCTTCCTTAGACATGATCCGTTTGCTCTTGATCACATGATCTCCAGGTATAGGACGCGTCTTGTTTGCAGATTGAATGAGGTCACTGCAAGATTGATAGTGTGGCATGGTAGGTGATGGTGAGTGAGCTTGGCCAGCTTAGAGTCCAGGAACTGTGTGTGTGTGTTTGTGTGTGTGTGTGTGTGTGTGTGTGTGTGTGTGTGTGTGTGTGTGTGTGTGTGTGTGTGTGTGTGTGTGTGTGTGTGTGTGTGTGTGTGTGTGTGTGTGTGTGTGTGTGTGTGTGTGTGTGTGTGTCCGGTCAGCCGCTCCATGCCACCAGCTTAACCCCTGGATTCTCCACATTCCAGGCCAAAGTCAGGCACAAGTCTCGCCGCTGGTCCGTTTAAGGTGATTGACGTTATTTGCTACCATTAGGCACTACTATGTAATTGACCTTTGACCCCTCACAAGCGACCTGTTGAAACAGCTTTAAACCAGATCGTCTAATCTCCATGGGAAAAGCCCTCAATCTAGATTTAGGGTTCTAAAAGCAATCAACACCTAAAGGTGAAGGAGGGGAGCCGGGGTCACTGCCACCAGATCGCTCTGATCACACACTTTATCAGGAAACACACTCTCCATACTGCATGTCCTTTTCTGGACCAAAATATTGCAGTTACTACCTTTTGTTGTTATTGAAACATAGTGTAGAAGCGTGAGCCGGGTTAAGGTAGCAAAATACAATCATTTTGTTATTTTGTTATTAAATGTGTATTAAAAAATGTGTTTTCAGATGTTTGGTGTCAAAAAAGAGTCCCTCTATCATCCCCTAATTCGTTAACAGGTGTTTTGATATGCAGACTTAGACCATACAATGACTAAATCCAATGTTTTGTAGTTGGATTAGGGTTCAAAAGATACAGCATCAGACAATAAATATCTGACAAAGACACTCTTTTTTTATTATGATTTAAATGATTTTTAACCATCATTTTGATTTTTCTTCTTTTACATTTTTTAAATGTTATCTTCATTGAGTGAATGGGGGTTAGAATACTTTACATTATGCACTTCGATATGTTACAAAGTTTCAATAAATAAATGAAAAAAAAGAAAGACATACCAAAAATGTAAAGAATACTCAATAAATGAATAAAAGTACTACATTTTTTGTTAAAAGAATATATTTCCTACCAAGGTGCTAACTTAATTTCCGATTGAACTGTGCAAAAAAAATTCATTTATTTATACGTTTGGTATGTGAAACCCTTTAAATCATAAAGGGAAGGAATTTGAGGAATAAACCTCAACATCTCACATCATATGATATCACAAAATCAGCCTTTAGTTTTGTAATCCACCACAAAAGATCATCAGCTCTAACTAGTAAATGGAAGCCTTGTAAATCTGTATGGTGGCACAGTAACAGGAATATTTCCGAACACCTCGACACGTTGCATTTTTGGCTGCAGATCCTCAGCGTGTGACTGCGGGTCGCTCCTAAAATCCACTCTGGTCATGATACAGTCTGACAGTTCGGAGGGATTACCGGAGGTTTGACAACAAGACATTGTTTCGAATGATATTGATCAAAGTTCACTTTAATCCTGTTAATTAAAGCAAAGAATAACACTGAACAAATCCAACACTTAAAAGAGAGGCTGGATGAAAGACTTAATGAAAGATGTTGATCTTGTAATTCTCTGGTAATGCTTTTTTGTTTCTGATTTGGGCTCAGAAATGCTGAAGCTGCTGCTTCCAGGCTCTGGGTGATTGGCAACCTTATCAAGGCCTGAAGAGTGAAGGACCTTGGGTAAACCTGCCTGGTTAGATGAATGTCTGCGTGGTGGGAGGTCCGTCTGACTTGTTGTTAATGCCCATAAACGCTGACCTCTCCCATGCCATGTGCCTCCCAAATCCAGATATGAAAAGTGGCTTACGGATCAAAACATGCTTTCCTCGCCTGCTCACACTGATAAAGCCTGAGAGGGAGAGAGGGTGGGAAATATCCTCTTCTATCGCTAAAATAACTTAGAATTATGTTGACTACAGTAGCAGATTGTTATTCATCACATTTGGAGGAAGAAATTGACCAAGTTGTCAATGAAAACAGAGACAAATCCAGAATTTGCATATAAAAAAACGAAATCAAAAACACAAATCAGATTAGCACTTGGCTTTCTGCACGCTGCAAGACATCCTGATTTTCTTTTTGATTTAGAACAGTATGTTATTTAGAGTTTGAAGGCTATGCAAAGATATGTTCTGATTGTCCTGAAAATGTTGACAGAGCAACACTTCATAGTTATTTTCACACGCATACTGAGGAGATTGGCTGATAGCATATGAGTTATTTTTAAACTTTTTTGAACAGTATCATTAATAGGCTGATATTCATACCAAAATAACATTATGTATATCACCATTTATTTCATGAAACCAAGCAGTTCTATAACTAATCAGTCCTCATCGCCACTGCAAGATTTTTCAGGATCATCCACAATGTGTTCTGTGAAGCAATATATTGCAAATATTTACGTTTAGAGTAGTCTTTTCTAGTTTGGATATTGGTGATCCAGGTGCCAATCTTCTAAATGAACCAATCGGTAAAATGAGTACTGTAACCTACCTTGATTAATCATTTGATGCAGCCCATTTGTGACGTCATTTCCGACTTCAAACAGAAGCTGTATTCCCTCATAACTTTTTTGCTGATCAAAGATACTCATAGCTAATACAGAATAGATAGTCCCAACAATATTTTGTTTGATTTTCTTATTCTGTTCACATTAGAAAAGTTGGATTTCTAGCAATTTTTGCCTGTTTTTTCCATCGTATGTGAGCTATGTTTTGACTGGTGCATCATTTACTATCTACCTGGACAAAGATAGAGATTTTTTAAATCATCGAACAATTAAATAAATCAATATATTTCCTTAGCATACAGGAGTTTTGCATATTTATTTGCAATATTTATTTATAGTTGTACTTTTGGTGATTATTACTGGTGCAGCTTGTCTTTGTCACTTGCGCACATTTTTGTTAAATGCGGGAAAGTTTTAAAGTGAACATCCTCATTTAAACATATCTGTGCTTCTGTTCAGTTCTGCTTGTTTTCCACACTGCCTCCACATTCTCACTCATTCTTTGTTTTCACTGCTGCATTTTCTCTGTGTGCAGATAAAACCCAGATCCAGCAGTTTATACAAAGTACAATGCTCCTCTATTACATCCATGACATGTCAAATATTTCCTCTTGAAGTAACCACACATTTCCTCAAAATGCTTAAAGCCATAATTGGAAACAGACAGCTTGTGTACCTTTGGGTCACAGTAGCCTGAAATATGTTTAAATCTTTATTATTTTCTTTCAATCAAAGCGACTCATGGTCATTTTTAGTCTCAAATCAAAGTGCTCTGGGAAACTGTGCCGGGGCCGTTTGCTTAATGTTCATTGGATGGCTCTTTCACCTCTCATTCAGACTTCAAGCTTCAGTTTAAAGCAAATGTTTGTGTATGTTTTGCTTAAAGTATGCATGGGAAAGTGCCCCCGCTGCCTCCCAGTGAATGTTCCCTTTGAATAAATGCATGAGTTTATGACTCTGTGTGTGTGTGTGTGTGTGTGTGTGTGTGTGTGTGTGTGTGTGTGTGTGTGTGTGTGTGTGTGTGTGTGTGTGTGTGTGTGTGTGTGTGGCATAGCAGCGGGGCTTTTCCGTCTTGTCAATGGAAAACATTAATGTCATGCCCCCACAAACCCACCTACCACCCCCTCAGCCCCCTTTCCACCCCCTCCCTGTTTAATTCAGTCCATCAACACTTCCTCCTTCAGCCTGTTAGTGTCACACTGCATTTCCTCTCCGGCCTCAACCAGAGTGGCTCGCCACAATCGGCCCGGTTCAGGTTTCCCTCAAACGGCAGAGGGCTTCAAAGTCAATAACTACTTTTTTGATTTTTATTGACCCAAAGACTCAGCTACCTCCCCCCCTCTCTGTCTACCCAAACACCGCTCTCCCCCACATGTCTTTAAGGGGAATAAATTACAGTAAGGAGAGGGCGATTTTGCTGAGGTTTGAAAGTGGTGTTGTCTCGCTCATTTCACCTGCAACTGATTTACAGAGGGGTCCAAAAATGTCCTCCATTCAGCAAATCAGAGCATCCCTGACGTCGGTAGAAGAGATAGACTAAGGGGAAATCTTCATGTAAAACATACTGGTTTCCAAGATTGATTGAAAAGGTAAAATTGATTAAAAAAGGCTTAAATGCTTTAGTATTTATTTTCATAAATGCACCTACGGGGCTTGTAACAAAGGACCTTTACTGACATTACTAGAGGGAAATGGTGTAATGTAACCATTAACATACTTATATTAATAGATTCACAGATTTAAAATAAAAATAAATCTACAGATGGATTGTCCCACCTACATACCAAGTCAAAGCTGTGTCAAGAATTGCTGATTTGTTGAAAAATCTGATAAAATACCAGTTTTAAATGTATTTTTTGAATTTGGAAAGTTTATGATATAAAGAAAGGCAGCTAGCCTACACTTATAGTTGTATTACAAACAATAGTATTGTAAGTAATTGTAATAGTATGAGGACGTTTATCTTGGTTTTATCCTCCTAATAATTGTACAGATTGAAGATTATTATATTATTCTATAAATAAATTGTTTTTTGCAAGTCCGACTTGTGACTAGCCTGTCTGGGGTGCAGTGAAAAATGTCAGGGTGATAGACATGCAGGTTTATCTGTATTATTATTATAGGTGCTTTTGCTTACTAATTGTTCTTTTTGAACTATCTCTGCAGCTGACATATAATCCCTCGTAAAACAAAGAAGATAGCTGGTTCAATTGTCTATCTGTTTCCCTCGGTTTCCAGTGTTTATGATAAGCTAAACTAACCAGCTGCTGGTTGTAGCTTGATATTTACTGCAAATTCATGAGATGGATCAATGTTGTTATCCAACTCGAAATCAAAAAAACATGCTTTCACACATTTTCATACTGATGGCTCTGTACTGGGGCTCAGTCCCTGCTGTGGCGGACGCAGGTCGTATCTGGCCTGCGACAGCTTACATGTCATCACCTCTATCCCTCACTCTTTAATCTATTTTTCTAAAATAAAGGATAAACTGGCCCAAAAAATTATCTGTCTCTCTGGAAAGTAAGCTTATTCATTGTTCCATTATCTTTTAATACCACTTGTGGCCACAGAGGCCGCTGTTATGAAGACTAGCTCAAATTGACTCAGAGAAATATCAAATGGTGAGATTTGGTGATGGATCAAATCAAATCATTGTGGAATTCAAAAGTTCACATCTATGGCGTTTAACAACAGAAGGAAGATTTTAAAAGTACGTTTCAATGTCTCCCTGCGGGGCAAAGGTGGAGAAAGAACAGACAATCTGTAGGTAATCAACCGGCCCATGACTGCCTGTGATCTTTTGGGGGAAATCGACTCACTAATGGTCCGCCTTGTGTCCTGTGTCATTTCCTTTTGATGTGATTGGCCAGTGATGATCAGTGATCTGGCTGCGTGTAGTAAAGAGCTCTCAGCAGGCACTTTTAATTACCAGGGGGACTGATTTTGGCTGCAGAGCCCACCTCGTCTGGTTTTTATTTCCAACTGCAGACTGACTGTAAAACAACACTACCAGCGCTGTCACCCAAAACCAAAGCTGCATATGTACAAAAGAAGCCGGGGCCCTGATTATCATTCTGTGTTGGGCATGTGAGCGACAGTTGCTCTGTTTTTACTTACACCCCCCCTCCTCCTTCACCTCCTCCATTTCTCTCTTTCCTTTAAGAATCTTTCTGCACACATAAAAAACTGATGTCAAGTGCACACGCTACATGCATACTATCTCAGACAAATGAGAGCCAGGTGCGTCCATATGAGAGAGTTCATATATGAGAGATATTGCAAACATCTGCATGTTCTGCGTGTCCTCATCATTTTGATCCCTGTATGACAGTAAAAGGCTGCGGAGAGCAGAAAGAGGGGAACACCCGTGAAAAGAGTAACCCTGCCCGGTTTGTTCTGCTGCCAAAAGACACACACACACACACACACACACACACACACACACACACACACACACACACACACACACACACACACACACACACACACACACACACACACACACACACACACACACACACACACACACACACACACACACACACACACACACACACACACACACACACACTGCCACTGTGCTTTAAGTTTTCTTCTGTCTTCAGACTGAGGTGTTGTCCAGTACTGTTTGCTAATGGTTATATTGTGGGAAATGTAGGACCCACTGTTGTTAGAGGTTATTTAATGCATGGGACTTAGAATCAAGATATAGAGCACTTTTACATAACTTGCAGCTCTTTGCATGGCAATGCCGTGCTGCTGTTCATTCGCCAATTTGTTCCAAACTAAAGTATCTCAACATCTTTACGATGGGTAGACATAACATTTTGTACACATGTTCATGATCCTCAGTGGATGAATCAACATAACTTTGGTGATCCTCTGATTTTGCCCCCAGCGCCACAGTGTCGGCGACATGTTAGACTTTTAAGTGTCAGAACTGCTTTTCAATTAGTTTTCATCAAATTTGGTACAAAGGTTCATGTTCCCTTTAGGATACATTTCACTCAACTTTTCATGTAGCGCTTTCATCAGGTCAAATTGATATTGTCCTAAGCTTTATTTATCACTTTATACCTGCATAAATAATGACATTCCAATCTGTTTTGTGCATTAAATAGCAAATGTTAGCATGCTAACAAGCTAATCAAAGCTGGTGCTCATGGTTAACATGATCCTGCTTAAGGGAGTGTGTTAGCATGCTGATGTGAGGATGAAGTTCAAAGCACTGCTGTGCCAGCTAGCAATTATATTGTTTCAAAGTCTGTCTTTCTCCTGCTCTCCGTCATAAAATCTCATTCACTCTGTTTTTCTTTTGGTAAACAACGCTCTCTTTACCCTCCAACACTCACGTTTGGTCAGTAGGCTGTTATTCACTTACTTGTCTATCTGTATACTAGTTCACATTAGCCACTTTCACACCAAGTACTTTGCCGTACTTAGTTCCCAGCACTTACTGCCAGCATTTAGTACCCCCATGGAACTAAGAGCCGATCGCGTTCACACCGGAATAAGTTCCAGGAGGGAAGATTACGCAAAAGAAGCCGCTGACGTCACTTCTTCTTCTTCTGCTTTGGGTTTACTGGCAGGCCGCAAAAAACAACTTCATGGCGTATACTGCCACCCTAAGTCCCCGGCTGGAAGTCCCCGGAGTTGGGGACTGGCATAAGTGTTGCCATAAGTTATTCTCTCTCCGTTGGTGCGCGGGGCTAATGCTAATGGTAATAATAATAATGCCAGCAAATACAATGGCGGCTTCACAAAACTTTTCAGAGTTTTACGGGGCGTGGTTTGCAATTCGCCCAGCCAATCGAAATTGGTACTTTTTTCTCCCCAGGATAGTACCACCTCTCTAGCTAAAAATGTGGGTAAAAGTTCTCGGAGCTAAGTACTCTTTTTGGTGTGAATGCAAAATTCCAGGCACTATCGGAACTAAACGGGAAAAGTACGAGGAAAAGTACTCCGGTGTGAACGCGCCTAATACTTTACCTCTCCTGTTATCTCTCTATCTTCTTGCCAATTATTTTCTGATGTTCACATTCCCACACACACACACACACACACACACACACACACACACACACACACACACACACACACACACACACACACACACACACACACACACACACACACACACACACACACACACACACACACACACACACACACACACACACACACACACACACACACACACACACACCTGCTGGTTTTCCTCTGCCGCTCCCGAGTCATGTGCATCAGAGAGGCAGGGTGAGTGGTATCAGGACTTTTCCTATCTCTATAAAACGTTATCATTATGAGGTGTTGTAGATAATGTGCATCTTAAAGAGGTCCAAAAAATGTGGATCTGCCCCGGCTGCCCTCTCATGAAACCTTCACCCCGGGCCACATTCTGTACGAGACCAGAGAGATCAAGCATGGGAACAGAATCAGAGGATCCTGTTCAAGGTGAGGAAACATCCAATGTGTATCCGGAGTAAAGGGCATGTGTTCAGATAGAAAAAGAGAGAAAAGAGCGCGTGGAAAAAAAGAGACAGAAAAGGATAGGGTTCAATTGAAGAAGACATACATTATTGATGATTTTGAAGTGTTTTACTTAAAGAGAAGAAATGTGCAGGTGTATCTGACCAAACACGCTAGAGCTAAAGAAGCTGTCCTGAAACACAAAGACATTTTCTACACTTTTATACCTGCTCAAAAATGCTCCAGCAACAAAAGGAACAAGAATATTGCAGTTTGTAGTGTTATAGGACATTTTCATCAGACACTTATGGTGAATCTCTAAAGGAAAAATTGATTGAATCTATAGCGAAGCGTGGATTTGCAATCCGCCATTTTCTATTTGCATAGTGCAGATAAGTGAACTAGAAAATATTCTACTAACACACATAAAACATGGCTTAACAGCATCAACATTTAACAAAAGTGCAAAATCCAGCTCCATTAAAACTGACAAGGTTCACAGTCAGAACATTTGTCGTTTGCTTGTCAAGTTTTCACCCCATGCACAACATGCTAACGTTATTAGCATTAGCCTACAGATGCAGGCTAGCAGACTTATTTTTAACCATGTGTAGATTTTTCCCTCACTGCCGGGTAGTTTTTTGTTTTGGAATTTCTCAACAGAATAGTCGGGTTAACTTTCAGCCCGCATGCACATTTTAACAGCCTGAAAATGTTTGTGAAACAGCAGTTTAAAATGCGGCAAAAGGGAGCAACAAGACGGTAATATTAACTGGCTACATGTCAATGTCCCTAGACCACTGTTTATCAGGTACGTTGTGAGGATCAATGTTACTACAACTGCATTTATTTAAAAAATGATAATAATTGATTTTACTCACGTTTTGCAGTGCTCCCGTGATAACATGACATCATAGGTAAGAAGCAGTACAGGTGTCAGTGAGTCATTCTGCTGATGGAGGTGGGGGTTGGTAGCTTCTACTGATTGAAATATAAGTCAGAGGTTGAGTCTTAAACTAACTATGTTTTCAGCTGCTAGTGACTTGATTATATAAACGTACACATGCCTCAACCTGATCTCACCAGAATGCGTGACTCCTCCACGACTCCTGAACACCGAATTGCGTGGTGGAGTCACGGAATCTTTTATATTTGCGTGTTGGCACCACGCAACAACCCCAATGTAAACTGAATGAGGCTCGTTTGTCGTGGTGCACACACGCATTTCTACAACGTCCTGCAGTGAGCTTTTTATTCTATAAAACGTTTTTAAAATCTACTTTATAGCTTGTAGTAACTCACGGGAGGCTTCTTTTCTTTTATTTGTATTCATAATAATTTTTATTTTTCGTAATGTATTATGGTGCATTATTTACCCATGTTTGTTCTCAAAAAACGGTGCATTTGTATTAAATTAGTTATTTTTTAAGGAAGGCCAGAGCTTCAGCTGTGTCAACTAGATTGTTCCCTTTAGTTTACGTTATTTAAAAGACAATTATATTCATATTCGATCATTAATAGCAGGGCTCTCAAGTTTTGAACAGAGTTCAGAGTGAGATTTTGGCAGCGGTGTTTGGTACTCCAACTTCTGGCTCCCCTCAAAGTTCCCATGAAGCATAATATGAATATGAATAATAATCTTTTTTTTTTATAACAACGATAAACCAGAAGAAGATGCCGTCGTTACCACGGCAACGTTATGTCGCGCTTGACGGCAGTGACGTAGCCACGTGACGTTGCCCACGATCACGTCACTTTCATTCATTTCATCTCACAACGGACTACAGTAAGTATCTAAAATCAAGGGGAGTTTATTTCTTTAAAACACGAAATGATATTACTTTTATTTATTCCAATGTAGCACAGTCTCTATAGCGTTTCATTCCTGGATATTATGTTGAGTTTTGTAGTGTGTTTAGCTTTTACAATAGGGTACGCGCAAGCTAGCGGCCAAGTTCAGCTAGCCTCCGGCTTTCCGGTCAAAGTTTGTAGCTGGATAGCATTTATAGTTTATACAGCTGGATAGCATTTATAGTTTATACAGCTAAATGACATTAGCTGTCCCCGGCACAGTTGGATAGTGGAGGTGCCTGTTAGAAAAATATGTTTAAACTTTAAATGCTTGTATTTGCCCATGTGTTGTAAAGACAGCTTTCAACACAGAGTTGTAATAGTGGAATCGGCGATTAGATGGAGTGGAACAAAAATGTGGACCTGGAGTTTTTCCAGAGGATTTGACTGGCCAGTGGGGACATTGGGATTGTTACATTGTACAATTAAAATATATAGTAGAAGATATAAGATATATAAATTATACTAAATTATTATTGCATAATAGAGTAATGCACAGATTAATTATTATTGCACTCTCTTCATTTTGTGTATTGTTTGTATATTGTGTCTGTATTGTTTGTATGCCATGTCCCTCATAATATTAGAATATGCACAGTATAAATTATACTAAATTAGTATTGCATAATAGAGTAATGCAAAGATGTTACTGTTATTCTAAATAATCCTGATCATGTTTTTATTTTTCCTGTTTTACAGCTTCTTTACAACTCTATATCACCAACACACACATATCCACACACACACACACACACACACACACACACACACACACACACACACACACACACACACACACACACACACACACACACACACACACACACACACATATAAAACCAACGGCACTTTTAAGAGCCACTCTTTCTCTCACTGACTCTCTTTCTATCACTCTCTCACTTTCTCTTTCAATCAATCTCTCACCTTCTCTTTTTCAATCACTCTCTCTCACTTTCTCTTTTAATCACTCACTCTCTCACTCCTACAAATGGCTGGAGGGTCCCAAAAAAAGCCCTGCCCAAGCTGTAGGCAAAGTATTTACTGTGGTAATAAAATCTGCCCGGTATGTAACCATACATAGCCCAAAAATTTTAGACTGAAAAAGAAAATAGAAAAATTCCAAAGCCAGCAGCAGCAGTGGTTGTCATCAATGACAAAAAACCGAATCAAGTCCCACGTTATTGATGACGCCGCCATTCTGGTATGTAGTTTACAGAATTATCTCATTCACCAAAAGTGTGAAAAGTAGTTTTATTAGTTTGTCAGAGGATTATAAATTAACTGGTATTGCTTCACATCCACAGTATTAATTGTATCATTAAAGGTAGGGTATGTAAGTTTGAGAAACCAGCTCGAGTGCGCTAGGATTTGAAAATACACAGCCGTAAAAAATCTGCCACTTCCTTACCGAGCTCCTCCTCCAACACACACGAACGCGCACATGACCAATGAGGGCACGAGATAAGTTTGTGCACAGATGGAAGGCTGATAGGCACGTAGTCCGTCCAGTTATACAGCCGGGCCGGCTAAAATAATTGGTCGTACACTTTACAGTACTACGGCTTCCACAGATGAATTTTTTTATGGATTTTTTGTCAAAACACTTTGGATATTCATTGCTATCGGGATGTTAAGAGCATTTCATGGAATATAACAAAAAGTGTATCTCGAGCCAGTTTCTCAAGCTTACATACCCCACCTTTAATGAGAATATAATTCATGATTAATGATTTTCAAACAGAATTAACTATTATGTGTAGGAAGTTTAGGAAATGTCTCATAAGTTAAAAATCCCAAATGTATTCAACAAAACATAATGAACAAATCATTGTTTTTATTATGATGCCAGGATATTAGTGTAGATGATTTATTTTGATGCTACTTCAGGGCAAGCTTGCAGATAAATTCAACAAATGTAAATAACAGTTTTGTGTATTTATCTAATTGATCTCTCTACCTCTCAACAATTACTTTCCCAGATGGAAAAGTTGCATGCCCTTGGCTTGAAACCCCTGCTGCTGTTGGCGTATCCCCCTAGCAAGAGGGTGGCATCTAAAACAAAGGTGTTGATGCCCACGCATGCCCAGCTGACCACATACGCCAAGACAAGCCTCGAAAATGTGGAGGTCATCTACAATCTGATGGTTGCAGGTGAGATTGCATTCATTTAATAACCATCTGCACGAGTCACTCATTCATATATTGACTATCTGTTATACAATGTGTGGTATTGATTTGTCCTGTTTATTTCAAAGCAACAAAGAGAGTCATTTTAAAGAGCTGGGGTCTCATTTATAACTGTTATGTATGCACAAAACAGGGCTTGAAAGAGGTGTATGCCACTTCCCATGCAAAAGTTGTAATCTATATATTTTTTTTAATTGACAGAAGATTATGATGACAGGGGAAATTGTCTATGCATATTGTGAGGTGGTGAATTGAAGCCAGATTGTATAAATACATGTTATAAGCATTTTATACATATAACCTCTCACATATTTAATTTCAGTTAATATCACACGTTTCTTAACAGGGTGTCCGCGGGGTCTTAAAAAGTATTAAAAGTTGATAAATCAATTTAGCGAAAATTAAGGCTATTAAAAAGTATTAAATGGCATTTTCCAAGGTATTAAGAAGTCCCGCAGCAACGACAACATGAAACACCCTTTAATTTACTGAAACGACATGTCGGGAAACCCCACAAGGCGGCCCCATGCATAGCGCGCCGTAAAATGCTGCTTATTATTTTAAGTTTCGTTGCCTTGCTCCGCTCTGTGTGTGTGTGTGGGGGGGGGGGGGATAAACGACTACGGTAACGGGTCCCAAGGTGGGTAGACCGGCATACGCAACGCTCTGGGGGTCCAACGGCTCCGTGTGTAAGCCCTATATGATCATTTTCTGATAACGATGAAAGAGCCCGCCTCCCTCTCCCCACGTCTCCTGCTGCTGCTGGGCTGTCAGAAGAGGGGGAGGAAAAGAGAGGCAGTCACCGTTTATTAAATATTATTATATTATTATACAGAGAACAGAGTCGTTATCAATTTGTTTTAAAGCTCAATAAATAACAAAGAAGACCTCTGACCGGCACTTTCCTAATTTTGTACGGAAGATTTAAACTTTAACGGACATGTTGACCGGCGGAACATTTTTTTTACGGAAACTGCCGCACGGTCCCCTCGTTCCTTGGAAGAGGCGGAGAGGTGGGTGTTTTTCATCTGCTGGTGGACTACCTGAGAGATACAGCAGGAGAACATGCCGTCCACCGCTGAGAGTAAACAGAAGGGCAACCATGGCAACCATGCTCCGGGTTCTTCTTCGCTGCTTTTGGTGTATTTCGGGCGGCAGCAGCGCCACTTACAGGCATGACATATGTACTACATCGTTTCCAGCATTTGCAGCGGTCTAGTGTGAACGGACACGTTAATGAATCGAATGCGTGTGAAAGGAAGCCTTTTTTGCGCTTGCGTATGCGTTTTACCGTATGCGTTTTACCGTGTGGGGCCGGGGTCTAAGCCAAACTATATCCGGTCACAGAGATCTGCTATTTTAAAGTAAAGTCAACACATATAGACCCTAAATATAGTCTATATTAAGAACGAGAAAAGTCTTAACATATATATCCTTTTTTGTAAACATATGACAAATGTGTGACGGTGATGACGTCAGAGCATCGTCTTATGTGTCAGGGCTTAGCCCCGGACAGCCCCAGCCCAATTTAACCCCTTGGTATTTGTGAGGGAGCTCCTATATGGCATTACCCCGCTGAAGCTCACCAAAGTTTAACATATTTCATAGTTCAAAGTTTTGTCAATTGTTTTGTTTATTGGTCAAATACTGGTTTCTAATGTTTTCTGAGGAGTTTTACTGGAATGAAAGAGCACAGAGTACAGAAGCAACAAAGCAGCATACTGCATTAAACCTGACCTTCACAGAGAGGTTGAAGTTCATTTGGAAAGAAGGCTTCAGTAGTCTGTCTGCACTCTGTTTAGTTTTGCTATCTTACAATCAATATAGTAAATGTGAGGTAAAGTGTGTCGCCAATGTAACCAGTTAGAACTCAAAGTTGCGATGAGGTCTTAAAATGTATGGAAAGGGTCTTAAAAAAGGTCTTAAAAGGTATTAAATTTGACTTCAGGATTCCTGCATATACCCTGCTTAAAGATCCTACATTCAAACCATCAGTGTTATTTGTGCATATGCTTGTGAGCCATAACTAATTCCATAAGCATCTTTCAATTGTAAAAGAAGTAAGCCAACTCAAATCTCAAATCAAATTCCACTTAGTATTTCATCAGCACTGTCTCGCCATCACATTCCCCACCATCGGAACGCAGAGGAGATGGTTGAAACAGTATAGTACTGACACTCGTGGTCAGTTGTGGAGCGCACCATAGCTGATGAAAAAAATCCAAGATAACATGAAATAGCAGTAAACAATAGCAGAACAGATGCAAGTACCAGACTGTGTCTCCAATGCGTTCTGTGGTGCACAAAGAGCGCACTGAAGACACTCCGGCCCCCACACACGTCTTCTCAAGTGACCTGACCCAGCACATCTTTCCCACCTACACATATGGATAGCAAAGTCTAGAAATAAAGCCAGTGACAGCTCTCGCACAATCTCACATATGAGTCCTAATTATATTGCAGGCCAAAACTTCAATAAATACATTTTGTTCACTTATCAAACTTCCATTTTCCAATTAAAACCCAGTGTGGGGGATAACATTGACTTTTGCAAATATTGAAGTGATCAGTTTGATTGCCGCAAACATTTATAAATATTTATAAACATACTCAATCAATTTGACTTTTTTTACAGTTTAGGTAGATTAGGGTTGCCTTTTTTTGCATGTTTTGCACATTGGCCTAATTTCATATTTTATAATGTATGTGTGTGTATTCCATGTTCCTGTTTTCAAACATTCAATATTCAAAGGTGTTATTGTCATATGCACAGCTACAGCGTGGTTGTTGCCAATGACAATCTTAACTTCCAGGCTCCTCCAACAATGCAGCATACAAACAGTACAAGAAGAAATAAAATAGTGCAAGAAGAAACTAGTCCAACAACGTAGGTACAAAACTAACATGCAGGAATAAGTCAAATATATACATCTAAAATAGAATAAGATGAAACAGAAAGTAAAATGAAATACTAATATGGGGAGTAGGGATGTGCATCTCCATCACTGACGCCGATGCGATGCGCATCTCGATACGTTGCCAACGATACAATACATTGACGATACATTTGAAACACCAAGCGGTGCGATACGATACGATTCACCCCTGTTGCGATACAGTTCGATACGATTTGATTCAACATTATGCGATACGGGGCGATACGATGCGATTCAACACGATGCAAAATAATGATACTTCAATATGGTACAACAGAGGATTTTTGTTTTATTCCTTTTATTAAGCAAATAATACATTAACAAAAAAGTGCTTTACATATTTGGTTCTCTCTGCTAGCACTGCACATCCCATCATGCTGTTTATTTTTTACCTTAAAAAACTCTCCAGAGTACAATTCTATAACACCTCACAGTTAAACAATGTAAGGATGCATTGCCCATGATTAACAATGTGCAGATAACAACTACCATAGTGTAATGCCCATACAGCTGCTGCCTGATGTGCTTAACACTCATTCAGGCTAACTCACCAGTGAGCAGAAAGCAGTGGGTTCTATATGAACAATAAAGAATACAAATAACCTTTCACAAACAGCTCTATCATAACTGCTTACAGTAAGGAAGACATTTAAACTATTATTGGCAGTCACAGGCTGCTGTAAACTAAACACCATTCTCTCTGACAGAACACCTCACTGAGTGATTTAACTCATATGTCTAACTTTCAGGTTTCTCTTTTCAGCCGCAGACCCCATGTCGCGTCTTTATGTGCGTCGCTAAGTTCCTCGTACTAATAAAGCGGCACGGCATCGTTTACAATTTGCGAGCGATTTTTCAAGTTGACCGTCTTTCTTGAAAAATCCGAAGTGTTGTCAAACGTTTGATTTGTAGGTATTTTTCGGTACGCTGTGTTTCTCTTTCTCCTCGACTTCCATGTGTGTTGATAACTGAGACTCTCGGCCTCCATAGTGCGAAGCAATGATCAGAGATCGTCTCTGCAGAGTGCTGACAGGATTAGGTGATATTATATGAATGAATCGCTTTTTTACCAATGCAAAGACGCTACAATCGATGCATCGCGAGTTCAACCCAAACTGTAGCCGATGTGCAGTCTTTCAACCGGTGCACTCTCATCTTGAACGTTTATGTCGGTGCACCGATGCAAATTGGTGAATCTTAACATCCCTAATGGGGAGGCATGAATGAAATGGTTGTATAAACAGATGTGGATATGTATAAATATATATGAACAGATAACTAACCAATGCAACATTTTGGTATTATACATCATAAATAAATAAATATGTTGGCTTTTAAACAGATTTGTACTGCAAACTCAGGGACAACACTCAACCCAGATCAAGAAGAGACCCCTGACACACCAACACCACCCCAAGACCCACCCAACCCAACCGATAGCTATATCTTACATTTGGTGCCATGTGATCAGCAACCAGGGGAAACAGCAGACCCACCACCACACCAGGCTCCCATCACCCACCCACCATCACATCAGGCTCCCATGACCCACCCACCATCACACCAGGCTCCCATCACCCACCCACCATCACATCAGGCTCCCATCACCCACCCACCACCACACCAGGCTCCTATCACCCACCCACCATCACACCAGGCGCCCATTACCCACCCACCATCACACCAGGCTCCCATCACCCACCCACCATCACACCAGGCTCCCATCACCCACCCACCATCACACCAGGAACAATCACACCAAATCCCACCAAAGCGGCAGCAACGTAAAAGAACCATCAAAATGAAAGGTATGTTTAGCTTGTATTCTACTCATTTAGATGCCACATAAGCATCAGTAAGTTAATGTTGCGATTTTTGTAGACGTTCCAAACATTGATTTATTAAAGGCCGGACTAATATTTGCCTTCAAATGTTATGAATGGATGCTATATTAATGTTTAGCACACATGCACATTTTGGAGTTAAAACAAAGACACAACAGAGTAACCTGTATGTATGTTGTCTGATAAGCTGAAGTCCCATTCATTAAAACCTTTCTATACTTTATAATTGAATGGAAAGCTTGCACATCCTTGCTTAATGTAATATAGTGCTTACAGAGCCCAAGTCCCAGTGTAATGAATATAAGACTAAAACATATCCACTCAGTAGCAAGCAATGTAAGATGTAATCAGTCCATTAGCAGACACAGCAACATCCCGAAGGAATGGCAGAGAAGCTAAGATTTTGAATAAAACCATGTGTAGACTCTGAAACTTCTGTGATTTCTCAGTAGGAAACACTAAATGTGCTTATGTCACAAAGTGGAAATGTTTATGCATTCTGAGTTGAGCCCTATACAAAACGTACTTTACCTGTTAATAATGTATTACATACAATTACAGATTGCTCTCACAACCAACTCGAGGTGTTCCCTGTCCGCGAAATACTAAGGACAAGGAACCGAAAGGTAGGATAATGATTACCTGGATGACAGTGTTTGCTGTTGGATAACTTTTCTGAATGTGTATAGCAATTACTTTATCTTACCTTGAAGGAATGCTGTTGTCCAATTCACAATATTAAGCTATTTGTGTAAACATCCTGTAAATCCCTCTAGTCTGTCAGATGTCTTTTTTCATGACAATTTTTTTAAATATATGCAAACTATTCTAACAATACATATATTATAAGTACTTGTGAAAGTTCAACGTTCAAATAACATACAGATGTACAATGTCTTTGTCTGCCTGCCACAGAGGGGGACGGAGCACCTTTACCAGTGGGAGCCCTGCACCATTTGGTATGTTAATTTGCTTTTGTACAATTAAATCTATGTGTGCTGTTAACATTTGTGGTAATTGTTGGCACGCCATTATCTTAGGTGGCATTTGTTAAAGAAAAATGCAAAAAGTTCTGCTGTCTGTAGCACCAGCTATAGACAAGTTCATTAATCTACAGATGTGCAAATTAACAACAGTGACAATCAAGTGGTGAAACCGTAAACTACAACAAAGGGTAATATATCAGTACCCTATTATTGGGCAGATCAAATTGTAACGTAACAAACGCATCTATCAAATGCTATTTGATCCCTTATCTTGGAATACAATGTGCCTGTTGGAGTAGTTATTATTCACTTGAAATGTTCTGCTGTAAGGCTCTAGGGATGCAATGATTTTACATTTTGATGTTATGATAATAGTCTGAGGAAACATCACCTTTGTCAGGGTTTTACAATTATTACACTAAGGATGGATGAATGTGTTCTTATAATTCGAGGTTTTATAGGATCTTTCCGCAACATTTTGGCATTTTCAGCTGCTGTGCCTATTTACCTTTATTAACCCGATTAAGCAGTTTTCTATATTTGTCAATGAGCAACAGTTGCTGTAAGGAACCTTAACGTACCATAATGTAGTTGTTTAGATAGTGAGAACAAAAACACTCAGTGTAGCTGAACTGTTAAAAGTGACATTGGTTAAAGGTGGGATAGGTAAGTTGAGAAACCGGCTTGAGATACACTTTTTTTATATTCCATGGAATGCTCTTAACATCCCGATAGCAATGAATATCTTAAGTGCTTTGACAAAAAATCCATACAAAAATATCATCTGTGGAAGCCGTAGTACTGTAAAAAGCACGACCAATCATCTGAGCCGGCCCGGCTAAAATAACTGGATGGCCTACCTGCCTTTCAGCCTTCCATCTGTGCACAAACTTATCTCGTGCCCTCATTGGTCATGTGCGCGTTCGTGTGTGTTGGAGGAGGGGCTCTGTAAGGAAGTGGCAGATTTTTTCCTGCTGTGTGTTTTCAAATCCTAGCGCACTCGAGCCGGTTTCTCAAACTTACATACCCTACCTTTAATCGCTGCATCCATACACTGGAATACCAAATACTTCATACAACACTGCACTCAGTGTTTCCGCTATATACAAATAGTGGCGGCGCAGCGCCGCTGCTGAAATATGAGCGCCGCTGCTAGGGGGCGCCAGCCAGGTACCCAAATAAAAAAAAAAAAAAATTGTTTTACTTTTTTTTTTTTTTTTTAAATAATAAGTGGCGACCCTTTTTCATTTTTGATTGTTTGTTATGTAGATTTGTAGTATTTGTGTTACTGGCATAGGCGACACAGGCGGTCGCCTAGGGCGCCAGATCTGGGGGGCACTGCGCTGGTAGCTCTGGGAGGGAAAAAACATTTTTGACCGTTGCCGCTCATCCAAATGTTCGGCCTTGATGTAACAACATTCATAATTAAGTACATTTAACACCCTTTTCACCCCGGTTACACGTTTAATTTGCCCTGTACGGTGGGCACTAGATTAACTAGGTAAAATAAGATATGAATGAACAACAAAAATAAAATAAGCTACATTTATTTGTTATTGGCTATGGTAGGTTATTGGTTATGTTCACATACTTATTTGATTATTAAAATGTAAACCAATCTTTTTCATATGGGCGTTTTACAGTTGTGCCCCCTAGATCGGATCTCTAGTAATTGTGTGCTCAAAGTGCACCAGATTGAAGCCTTTTACTGTAAAATGTTAAAAAAAAAATCTTCCCGGTGGGACAGACCCCCCTAGAGGATATCAAGTCCACCCCCCAATTCAAATATGTTCATACAATACTGAATACATTTGAAGCCATTTTGACGTCTATTACCCATGTCAATAAGTTTCTTTTTTTGCAGTGCATTTGTCTTTTGTGGAGATTTTTCATTTATCTTTACACATAAAATGTCGCCTAAGATCTCACCTAGGGCAGCAAATTGTCTAGAACCGGCCCTGGTACTAGGCCTAAAGAGCCTTTCTTGTGCTGACACATAGAAACAAATTGGCGGGGCGCACTTTGCACGCGCACACACAAAAAAATTCCACGCGCTCCGCGCTCAAATTATTCTGGGCCCACGTGCCTTAGCACCGCTGCTATGACTCTATCCTAAGGGAAACACTGACTGCACTTGTCTTCAAACGTTTATAAAACAGTATAAAAATGTTACAGTAGCCTAATGAAAATCGATTGAATGTGTATTACTGCTCACTAATTCTTCTTCACCCTCCCTTTATTAGATTTTTTTCTCAGTGGTCTCCATCCTGGCAAGCAGCCTGATTCCCACCCCATGCAAATCCCAATGCAATGCAAATAAAAATGATTTGGTGTTTGTATGTAATTAAAGTGCAACAGTTTAACAACTGCAACAGACTTACATTGTTTTTGACTTGAAGGATCCCTGTATGCATTGTTTTATGGCCACTGGCAATTAATTTCACAGGTGAATTGCATATTGATGTAAAATTAAGCTCAGCGCAAGTTCTTTCAGGAAGACTGGGTATATATATATATATATATATACATTCACTCCGCAGCTGCATATAATCAGCTCATCACAGTCGTTCTCTTTAACATATTACATTTCACCTCATTCTCCAGCAGCCAATCACCGTGCTAGAGCCAAACTTTAAAATGGCAGTCAGCTGTTATTTCAGGTGTTCATGCTGCCGCCCGCCTCCTCCCCATCCACCTCCTTTCATCACATCCAGTGCCAGGAGAGCTAATCCAAAGACCTCATCACACCTCCTCTTCATCCCATCTCCTCATCAAATCCAGATCTTCAGCATCATCACCAGTGTCTAGACCCCGGGGGGTTCCCTATACAGTATGTTCATGGCTGCATTTCCCCCTTTAGATATACCATTTCAGGATCGGGGTCTAATCGCCAAAGACTTAACATTTATCGTATGGCATGTGTCAATAAATGTTCTTTAAACAAAATGAAGTCTCTCCTGATTGAAATACACAGAAGCAGCCCACAAGGGGTCCTTGAGATGATAGTACATTATTGAAAACATTAATAACAGAATGCTTAATGCACAAAACATCAAGAAATAAGTAGCCAATGCTTCAATCCTTTGAGAATACACTGTTTGTAGTCTATTTTAATTTAATAATGGATTACATTTATAAAGCGCTTTTCCTGGTGCTCAAAGCGCTTATAAGCAAGTAAAACAAAATAACAACAAAAGTAGAAAGTGCTAAGCTAGGTGGAATAAAGGCAAGGGGTTAGTTGATCAGGAGTTGAAAGCAAGAGTGAAAAGGTGAGTTTTGAGGGAACGTGTGTAATCGGATCTATGTTAACTGTGAAATCCGGAAAAGTTTAAAAAAAATAAAAGAATACTTTATTCTGAGTTTGCTTGCTTTTCTCTTTGGAGGTCATGACATAACGGCAATATAATACACGGTTCGGCTGCATTAAATATTACACATCTGCCGTAGTTCTGTATTTATAGAGCCCTGATGAGAAGGCTTCTGGACAAACAGAAAGAACTGCCCCCAAAACTGAAAACGTGACGTGAATCATAAATATGTCAGCAATTAAACAACATCTTAGATTTCTTTTCACGCAATTTCACGTCTCCTTTCAGTATCAACACTAATTCGGCTGACTTTTGTTGTTGTTGATCCAATTGGTAGATAGGCGATATTTACACCATAACGGTGCACAGCTGATAGAAAGCAAGCCTAGTGGTTGAAGCACGTTATTGAATTTTTAATATTTTTATTATTAGATATTAATAGGAGAGACAGACAGACAAACTAATAAGTGAGAATGTGTTGGTTTGTTCCAATCAGAGGCACATTTAGCAAATATGGCAGTAGCCATCGATCATCATAAGATAAGATATACTTTATTGATCCCAAGTTGGACATTTTTTCGTTACAGCAGCATGTGTAACAGTTGTAAATATGCAGTGGTGTTTATTTGTAAATCATTTAGTATAATCACACAAATTCTGTGTTTTATATTTAATAATTCTGTGTTCTTTAGTTATTGAATGTTCAATACCTGACAGTATAATACATATGTATAATATCAGTTAAAATAAGTGCTTAAACATAGCCTACAGTAGTTAACATTGCAGGAAAGCAATATATCAATACTTTGACAGGCTTACATATTAATAGGAGACACAGACAGACAAACTAATGGTCTAAAGGCCTCTTTTGAATAAGAAAAAAGCTATCTGCTACAGTATACTATCATATATCAAAAGAATCAAAGGAACAGTTCAGCGCCCCACAACTTCATTGCAAACAGTTACAACCTTGACTTTACATCAGAAAGAACAAACATTAAAGAAGTGATTAACTGCATCAATTAGGGTTAAACGTGTATTCAGCTAAAACATATACATCGCTGCAGTTATTATCCAGTGGAAAGCCCTTACCTACTGGCCTAGTTGAATGAAAGTGGTTACTTTTTTTACTTTTTTGTGGCAGACAAAGCTATTATAGTAGGAACCTGCGACCCAAGTTTTTCATCTCCGACCTTTTTCATCTCTGACCTTGTTAAACATTGAACATTCAATAAATGAGGAACAGAGAATTATTAAATATAAAACACAGAATTTTTGTGATTATACTAAATTATTTACAAATAAACACCACCGCATATTTACAACTGTTACACATGCTGCTGTAACGAAAAAATGTCCAACTTGGGATCAATAAAGTATATCTTATCTTAAGATGATCGATGGCTACTGCCATATTTGCTAAATGTGCCTCTGTACCTTGACAAGTGCATGTTTCAGGCTTATCAATTAACAACAGGAGGGGTCACAGACATAAGACCAGCTGTTAAATAAAGCTCTTCTGACCTTAGCTGTCATGATGTGGGTATATATTAATGATGCTCATTATGGACACAAGCAATTTTCACCCATGTATTAATTATATGTTTTAAATTTGAGTGTTTCCTATCCCCTAAACCTTCAGGGATGTACACAGTTTAATACTGGCAACTTCTAATTATGGGAAATACGAAAACGTCTTATAAAACTATAATTCCCAGTAGAGACGTGCCATAGAACATGTTGCAAAACACACAATAGCCAGCAGGTGTAGTTCTGGGGACGGGGTGGGGGAGGGGGGGGTGGACCCGTCCGAGTCCAGTTTTGGATAGTCTGCCGTGCATGGTTCCATCCCATTTCAAAGTGCTGTTTGACACTCGGCGTAACGGGCGTAACCCTCGGCGCATTCCAACATCCAATCACAGCTTGAGGACTAATCACGGGGGTTGTCAAACATAGCGGAGAGAATACTTACTTCCGGGTGTAAAATTCTCTAAAGCAGTGGTTCTCAACCTTTTTACACCAAGTACCACCTGAGAAAATAGTTGGCTCTCCAAGTACCACCATATGACCAATGTTAAAATACAGTCTATGCACAGTTCATGCAGGACTCGGAGGCAAATGTATTCATAATAACATGATTTATTGTGCTCTCTCTCTCTCTCTGTCTCTCTCTCTGTCTCTCTGTCTCTCTCTCTCTCCCTCTCTTTCTCTCTATCTCTCTCTCTCTCACTCACTCACTCACACACACACACACACACACACACACACACACACACACACACACACACACACACACACACACACACACACACACACACAACAAGTGAGAATATAAAGAAAAAAATAATAACTTATTCTCACATAACAAATGTCAACTGTACACACATGTCATTTCCTGGACCTATACCAAAGTGTTATTGTAGGCCTCCTGCAACAACCTACATTGTAACAGAAAATGTCCGATTGGGAATTCAGTTTAACAATAATAATTAAGTCTCCAGGAGCAGATGAGCCTAAGGGCTTAATAGCTCATCTTCAGTCTGCTGATGTTTGCTATTGCCATTTCTGTGGTGGCAAAGTAAAAAAGATAAGGAAAAAGATAACAATTAAGGAAAAGTGTGTGCTTGTTCAGCTTTTGACCTCGGTCACAGCCTTCTCTCCATCCTTTGAGCAAATGCCTTCTTCCTGAGTCACTTCTCTCCTCCATCACAGCGGCTGTGCATATCACTTTTGTGTTGCTGCCGGAGCCTGCGCGTATGCTCGGTTGATGACTGTCCTCCTCCTCACTCACTTGTTCACTTTCGCTGGTAATATTCTCCTCTGTACCTCTCTTCCGAATACCTCCCGTTTTGAGCCATGTTTTTAACATCATTCAGCTTTCTTCATTCTTTAGCTTGCTTGCAACGTTCGCTAATCGTTCGCGGGTAGTAAGGTCGTAATTAGCAACGCCAGAATTAATAAAAAAAATATTTTCGTTTCTATATCTAAAAACAACAATAGTCTATTAGAACTAATTTAAACCACAGTTTCAATTATCTCAAGCTTATTTTCATTCGTTGTAGTATTTTGATAGGATGATTTATTTTTGTAATTAATGTTTTTGAATCAAGCCTCAAACTATAGCCTGTTTTAAATTGAAGTTGTCTGAGGTTAGTGCCTACTGTTAACATATTGTCCAACCATCAGCTGCTGTTGCAGTAATAAGTAGTGTAACTTAATGTCCCAAATGTGCACAATGTAGTTACTGCTTTTGGTATTTTTGTTTACTTAGTTGTGTTTCCTGTATTTTATATGTCTTTGTTATGTGTAAAGGTTAAAGGTGGGGCCGAGAAACCGGCTCGAAATAAACTTGTTGTTATATTCCATGGAATGCTCTTAACATCCCGATAGCAATGAATATCTGAAGTGCTTTGACAAAAAATCCATAAAAAAATGTCATCTGTGGAAGCCGTAGTACTGTAAAAAGCACGACCAATCATCTAAGCCGGCCCGGCTAAAGTAACTGGATGGCCTACCTGCCTGTCAGCCTTTCATTTGTGCACAAACTTATCTCGTGCCCTCATTGGTCATGTGCGCGTTCGTGTGTGTTGGAGGAGGGGCTCTGTAAGGAAGTGGCAGATTTTTTCCGGTTGTGTATTTTCAAATTCTAGCGCTCTCGAGCTGGTTTCTCCAAAATTACCTACCCCACCTTTAAATAAAATTAAAAAATTTAAAAAATTAAAAAATATTCTTTATAAAAATATATATTTTTAAAATATTTTTTATGTCAGATTCCGTACAACTAGCGGGAGCTGGCGTACCACCAGTGGTACGCGTACCACAGATTGAGAACCACTGCTCTAAAGCAACTTCTATGAGCTGCTCCGACCCTCGGTCCTGACTGACTCCAAATGTCCGACATTATACAATCAAACAAATAAATAAACACAAGGATAATTGTGTCTTATTGTTGAGTAAATAACACTGTGTGGTTTAGAAAATAATACAACATTAGAAGTACGAGTTGGGAGTGAGAATGTGTTGGTATTTACCCTGCATTATGCACATGTTACTAATAAAGGATTATGTTATTGTATGAACTCTATTTACAATGTATTCACATTAATAGTTCATAATCAACGAATGACAAAATGCAGTGACAAGAAAACAACCATTGTATAGCATTTGTTTGAGTAATAAGAGGCAGTTAAATATAAAGGCAAGGCAATTTATTTTCATACACATCAGCAAGTCAAAGCGCTTTAAATAAACGGAAGTACAAAATATAAACACATTTTCACATTACTATGAACTCGGGTGAAACAAGTGCATAGTTTCATATCGTTCTCATATATAGTGTTTTATAATGTTACATTACATTACATTGCATTTAGCTGACGCTTTTATCCAAAGCGACTTACAATAAGTGCATTCGACCAGGAAGATACAAACTTGAAGAAAACAGAATCATATAAGTACATCAGGTTTCATAGAGCCAAAACATTTAAAGCGCTACTCAACTGGCTTTAGATAAGCCAGTCCTTTGTTAGTATATAAGTGCTTTGTTAGTACTTTGTTAGTAGTTCTTTGTTAGTAATTCTTTGTTAGTAATTATTTGTTAATAATCCTATCGCTCGAAGTGGAGTCTAAAGAGATGAGTTTTCAGTCTACGCCGGAAGATGTGTAAGCTTTCTGCTGTCCTGATGTCAATGGGGAGCTCATTCCACCATTTTGGAGCCAGGATAGCAAACCCACGTGTTTTTGCTGATGGGAACTTGGGTCCCCCTCGCAGTGCGGGTGCAGCGTGCTGTTTGGCCGATGCAGAGCGGAGTGCACGTGCTGGGGTGTACAGTTTAACCATGTCCTGGATGTAGGAAGGGCCAGATCCATTCGCAGCATGGTACGCAAGTACCATTGTCTTGAAGTGGATTCTGGCAGTTACTGGAAGCCAGTGAAGGGAGCGGAGGAGCGGTGTGGTGTGGGAATGTTTTGGAAGGTTGAAGACCAGACGAGCCGCTGCATTCTGTCTTTATTTTGTATGGCTTTAAGTGTGTTTTAAATGTGTTTTGTCATTATTATGGCGTGCACCAGCATGTGGACGTGACACGTCGCTTGTGAAAGAGCTCTCCAGTGCCTGTGTTGCTTGGCAGAAACCTTTACAGGTCTTCTTCCTCAGACTCAGGGCTAGTGTAGTCATTGTCATCCGACTCCTCAATGTCCTGCTGTAATTGAAGATCATGGCATTAGCGGCTACACCGCTGTACGCATGTACAGCCTGTTTGTGTTGGCTTTTGAGGAAGTGCCACCTCCGACTGAGGACACTCTTGAGCCCATGTGCAGCATCCTCTGTCAGGTCACCGAAATCTGTAGAGGGATAATCACACAGAAAAAGGGCTCAATGTAAACAAACCATGACAATTGCAAATCTCTTTGCATTGTACAATGCTGCAAATGTAAAAACACTACAAAATAGGTAAATCCATCTTAAACTGAAGGATGTTACTATATATTGGGTGCCAAATGGGACATGTTGATTAATGTTTATATAGTGCTTAACAAATAGTCAATAGACAGAAATTAATCGATTATGATCTTGATAATGAATAGTTTCAGTAATTTACTATTTCACTTCGGCCTGACACAGTGACAGATGTGTTCTACTTATGTAAGACATGTAATGTGTTGAAGAGGTGATGAACATATTCAAATGTTAAGATCTCAGACATACTGCTGGTTTTGATGCCCTCCAAAGTCTGTCCTCTGAGTGCTTCCACTTCTTGCACTTCCTTCAGAAGGAACATGATGTGCTGCGACATCTCTTTCCCCAGGATGCTCTGCTCCTCCTCCAAACGTCTGACCAGCATTACCTGGTCAAAGACAGACCTCTTCAACCTGAAGGTGTTGCCTTTAGGTTGAGGAAAGGAATGGAGTAGTGGACAAGGAATATTTATTCATATATTATATTATTACAGAATGATTTTCATTTCTGAGACACAAATCTTTGTAGCGATAGCATTGATTCTTTCATATTTTGGTATAGACTAAAGAAACAACAAGCCAAACTAGCAATTATCCTACCATTTGCATGCCTCTCCCATGGCAGGATGTAGCCCTCTGTCAGACTGCAAGCCAACTCCTCGTCGATCTGTTCTTCCTGCACTCCTGTGTTGTATTGCACAACTTTTTCGCGAAGCTTCTTCTTCAGCTCTCTCATTCTCTTCCTCTTTCTTTGCCTTGCCTGGTTGCTGTCTGCAAAGTGAAACGGAAACAAAACTGTGTCATGGTGCCAGAATGTTTTTGTTGTTTTTGAAAGGTAATTTCAATAACTACGTTTGACAACAAACCATGCTGACGATACAGATCTTGCTTCCTGTGCAAAAGAGTGACGGTGATGTTCTCAATATCCACCCTCAGTCCTTCAGTACACCCTGGGGCGTAGACTCTCTCTAAATAGTTGCAAAAAAACAATTGGAGAAGAGATACAATCAGTGACAGTCTCAGTTTCAACATATGGCCAACTTATATTGTGTGTCTAAACTTACAGTAATGAACAGATGTATATATGGAAAGCCTGTGGTATGTCTTACCTGTGACCACCCATTGCCTGACATCATACACCCACGGCTGTATGGTCTCCTGATCAAGGTTGTGCTCCTTTTTGAAGTCGCTGAAGCTGGCAGCTTCCACCTTTGCCTTCTCTGTGATCTTTACAAAAAAAAGAAAATGCCAGCGAAAAGCACCATGCAACACCATAATGCAAAGAACACCAGTTTTCAGTACAAGACCTTCAGAAGAACAGTTGAAACATTACATGACACCACCTGACCTGCAAGAGGAAGTGTGGATAAGGGAGAACATCATGTAGATAGCCATGAGGTTACATTGCAGACATCCTTCATAAATATGTAATGTCAGATGAGAAGAGAATTGTAATTTGCCCTTACTTTGACATATCTGTGGGCTAAAACTTGATGAAGGTTGTCCCTCTTCCTTCTGTTCCAGCCCATGGCCTGTTGAGTGAGCATGTTCACTCTTCCTAAAAAAGACAAAAAATATATCCACAAACAAAAAAGTAAGTATTCACATCAAAAAGGCAATACTGAGTGAGAAACCTGATAGACATGACTAAACCCAATCGTTAAAAGGTTGTTGAACTGGTAATTACAGTACAGTAATACCCCAATAATGTTTTTAAGGAGGGAACTCTCTGTAAAATACTTATCAGGGCTGCCTTATCACAGTGTGTAGTGTTAATACCAACCTGCTTTTGTCATGTATTTTGTGACCAGAGCTGCCCTGGAGAGAAAGCTGTTCACCTATAATGAATGTTACAATTAATGTTCGGTCACCATTACATAACAATATCACCTACACATCATAGATCTTGAACTGGATGGTTTAAGAGAAAACTTATGTACTGACTTCCTACAATATGCATGCATTTAGTGTTGCTGAACATATGAACTGCCTATCTTTCATTTGAACTCAGACATAAAGGATATGCTTTAAACTAATCAACAGGCTTGTCACTGAGATGACACATACATATTTGTACTGCTTTCTATTAAGACTTCTTGTATCCATACAGTTAGAATAATGCCATTAATAACATACATGCTCTACTTCCTCTCCCACTGTGTTTCCTGCTCCGTCCTGACTTCTGCCACCCCATCTCACCTGCAACACAGCGCAAGTAGTGTTATGTAGCATTTCTTTAGAAGTGTTTGATATCCAATAAGGCATGCCATGCACAACATTTAAAAATCCTTTGCATTAAAGATGTTATGTACCTCGATTTTTGCTGTATGGGCTTTAGCATGCATCACGCTAAGAAATGGCCTCATTTCGGTCAAAGGCGGAAGCTCTGGTAATCCCCCGGCTATTTTGTTAAGGTATGGCCAGTACCTAAGAAGCAGGAGCAGCATTTTGTAACAATATCAATATCATCTAAAATGACTGCTGAGGCATAGGCCATTTTAAACATTGTTGTGGATGTGCAATATGACAGTGAGGATTACCTGCATGTTACATCCATACAGAATAAGTCAACATTTAAGTTCTTGGACATCTCTTTTTGGAGAAACATTGGGTAAGCGTATATTTCTCCACGGAAGTGGTTCAGTCCTCGTAAGAGAAACCCATGTCTGATTAATCAGAAGAAAATCTAGTTGTTAATAATAAACTGACACAGCAAGGCCTGGCTTAAGCACTCATCTCTGTCATCTAGGTGGCTATAATAAAAAATAACACTTGGATGCTACAAATGATGGATCAATTCCGCTTCACCATCAAAAGTGTTTAATGCTTCCAATTCTTACAAAGACTTAGACTTTGATTGCTATTAAAACTGAAATAATGAGACCAGACTCAAGAACCAAACACATATACACACAGACACACTTACAAATACATACCTGCAAACTGCCACTTGAATGCCCTCCTCGTCTATCTGGGCACCAGACTTTTTTCTCTCTGCCAGCGGTGAATTTGGCAGTACCACAGACGGCACTGTCATTTCCCTATAAAGTCAGTTTATTACACACAAGTTTTGACATATATAAAAAAGAACACCACAGGTGTAACTGCAACTATCATAATAAGAAAAAAAACGTACACTTTTCATGTTGCCTCTGACAAGGTCAACAAATGTTGCGACTTCCTCGTCCTTGGCCAGGAACAAGCCCTCATAGATTGGCGACTCCTCAGTCCTGTCCATGATAAGTTAACATACAAGTCAATAATACAAATCACAAAGCACTACATTACTATGATTTGTTTTAATGTCTGTTATGGCTACTCAAACACAACCCCAAGGGCTACTATTTGTATTAGCGGTGGGTTCTTTATCATTTTCATAAATACCATACATACCCTTTAGACTTGGAAAAGCGGTAATGCTTGCGGTTTCCATCACAGCAAACAGCCAACATGTCTGGAGAACATGCTGGACAAACAAAGTGATGGAACTGGCACATATCCTCTTGTTTGTAATGACAGAAGCAAAACTCGAAGAAGATTCGCTGAAATGTATCAGCACAGATACTACCTGTCTGTATATTGATTTATTAAAAGTGGATTAGTAATTGTTTTGAAAGCAATGCCAACAATTAATGATATGGTATACAGTAATATGATATTGTTTTTTGTATGTTTCCGTGTGATTCAGGCAGATTTACCCGTCCAGCTTGAACAGATCTGTGCTCCAACATTTTCAGAAATGCCTGCCTGGACATGGCTGGTGCTGTCACCTTCATGTGCTCGAATGAGGTGAACACATCATATTTGTAAAGCGTCTGGCAGCTGGTGCTAGCTGGCCAGTACCGATACAAAAGCAGGTCTTTAACCTCAGGAGTCCATTCTGCAGAGCAGGATGGACAGGATTTCCGAGGCAAGCAGACATTGTATCGTCCTGTGAACAAATGGACAAAGTAAAGGTATTTCGGTAATCAAACTGTGAGTTTGCCTTAACATATTGTATTTTATACATAGATGTGCATATATGATGTATTAGCTATTTGACATGGCATTTGGGTGTTGTCTGAAAATGACCAGGTGATAAAAATCTTTGCGTTGCACTAAGTGGTAAAACTCTGCCGTACAATACTACTTGTACAAAAAGAAGGGCTTTCAGAACAACATACCGTTGATGGTGACCACAGAAATATGCTTCCAAGGAGTAACTGTGACGTCATCAGAGCATTCACAGATTGACCTTGGAGTAGAAACAGGCAGTTGACATACTGCAATATAGAAAATATGTTAGGAAGGGTGTATTTACAGTTTTTCCTTAACTCTCCAGATTATCAAGATATTCAATAAAATGTTGAATCATTTCCACATATCTTGCAGCCCTAGTCAAAACCAATCCTACTTTTTTCAATCAGCTATGTACACTTCCCATTCACACTTAATTTTGGGAACTACACTATAATGGGACATTGTAATGTAATGTTAATCTTTACATACTTTGTTCACAAAACTGAGGCTGGCCATTTTCATCCACCACCACAGCAGTTGTAGGGGGAATGGGCTCCAGAAATCCATTGAACACAGCCTCTCTGTCATGGAAGATATTCCTCTTGTGGGGCTCCATGTCAAAGGTTGCACAGAGGAACTCCATGTCCAGTGGAACACAGTCCAGGCACCTAATAGCCGCTTCTTCTGCACAGCATCTTTAGCACTTCTGAATGGCTATTCTCTCAGCTGAGAGATTTGCATTAAAAAGCATTGGCCTAGCAGTTTTCATTCTCACATCTGTGAGAAGCTGCCTTTGTGCCCAGGCAGAAACCGTTCCTTCTGTTGCCCCCAGAACCTGGACTGCAGTTAGGGTGTCCCTTAACTCTTGGAGATGTGTTTCTAAAAAATAAAACATCTGTTAAGACACCCTAAAACTGGTATGATGGATATTAAGGTAGTATACTGAAACACTTTTGAGTTGGAAAAATATATGCGGACTAATAATAGCAACATGCTATGAATCATTATATGCATCCAAAGCAATATTAGCAAGTGATACTTATACCAAATATGCATTCACTTGTCATAAAACAGTCAACACTCAATACTTTATTATGATTAACTAGATGAGTATAAAAATGGAAAAATTGGGAAAAACTGTAGTGCCAGTCAACTGCTGTTATAATCAATATACTCACCAAGACTACCAAACTCTTGATGTTTTAGCTGAAGGCCTTCCTCATGCACAGGATCGTCTCTTCTGGCTTGTGAAGCTGCAGACACAGTCATTTTTGCTTAACCCTTCAATCAATCTAAAATGACACCAATTAATTGTAATATGAAAATGCTCTGTAAGGACTGCAGGTAATGAAACTAAGAACATATTACCACAGCATCACAATGACAATTTACATTTGCCATACTTTTATCCAAATCGAGGTACACATGTTCAAAAATACAACACGAGCAAGGATTATCAGTCACAGGCTCTTACAATATCTTGATTTAATTTGAAAATGTTTTAAACATTGCAACAGATTTGTCAAGAGGTATCTTTACATTACATAATTTCATATTGTGTACACCAAAATAACTTTGTTATGAATTATCTTTATTCTTAGATTTAGAAATCATGATACAGTATAGTAAAGAACAAACCTGATGCGGAGCGTTGAGTTTCCCGTTGTCTCTCACGTCTGCGTGTGACCACTGGATTAGAAAGGGGTGTCTTCCTGCTTTTTCTTTTCTTTTTCGGAGGGATGGCAGGGGTTTCAGTAGCCTATATTTTTTCAGAGGTTGAGATCAACAACAAAGTTGTAATACAACATAAGACAGCAGCTCTTATATTTGAGCAATTATTTAACGGTTGCATAAAAAGGTCTAACGGACCCTTTACATTACATCAATAAAAAGCAATAGCAATGATTATATTACAGACTTGGGTATTTGCTTATCATGAAAAGCCTCACCCTGGCCTCATGGACAAGAGCCTTGCTAATCAATGCTGCCATGTGCATCCTGGCCTCATTGGGATCCTCAAAGACCCTCACTTCACGGTTGAGGGACATGGCATACAAAGAGAGAGTGAGTGATTAAAAGAGAAAGTGAGAGAGTGATTGAAAAAGAGAAGGTGAGAGAGTGATTGAAAGAGAAAGTGAGAGAGTGATAGAAAGAGAGACAGTGAGAGAGAGAGTGGCTCTTAAAAGTGCTGTTGGTTTTATATGTGTGTGTGTGTGTGTGTGTGTGTGTGTGTGTGTGTGTGTGTGTGTGTGTGTGTGTGTGTGTGTGGATATGTGTGTGTTGGTGATATAGAGTTGTAAAGAAGCTGTAAAACAGGAAAAATAAAAACATTATTTAGAATAACAGTAACATCTGTGCATTACTCTATTATGCAATCATAATTTAATATAATTTATAATGTGCATATTGTTATATTATGAGGGACATGGCATACAAACAATACAGACACAATATACAAACAATACACAAAATGAAGACAGTACAATAATAATTAATCTGTGCATTACTCTATTATGCAATAATAATTTAGTATAATTTATACTGTGCATATTCTAATATTATGAGGGACATGGCATACAAACAATACAGACACAATATACAAACAATACACAAAATGAAGAGAGTGCAATAATAATTAATCTGTGCATTACTCTATTATGCAATAATAATTTAGTATAATTTATACATCTTATATCTTCTACTATATATTTTAATTCTACAATGTAACAATCCCAATGTCCCCACTGGTCAGTCAAATCCTCTGGAAAAACTCCAGGTCCACATTTTTGTTCCACTCCATCGCCGATTCCACTATTACAACTCTGTGTTGAAAGCTGTCTTTACAACACATGGGCAAATACAAGCATTTAAACATATTTTTCTAGCAGGCACCTCCACTATCCAACTGTGCCGGGGACAGCTAATGTCATTTAGCTGTATAAACTATAAATGCTATCCAGCTACAAACTTTGACCGGAAAGCCTGAGGCTAGCTGAACGTGGCCGCTAGCTTGCGCGTAGCCTATTGTAAAAGCTAAACACACTACAAAAATCAACATAATATCCAGGAATGAAACGCTATAGAGACTGTGCTACAGTGGAATAAATAAAAGCAATATCATTTCGTGTTTTAAAGAAATAAACTCCCCTTGATTTTAGATACTTACTGTAGTCCGTTGTGAGATGAAATGAATGAAAGTGACGTGATCGTGGGCAACGTCACGTGGCTACGTCACTGCCGTCAAGCGCGACATCACGTTGCCGTGGTAACGACGGCATCTTCTTCTGGTTTATCGTTGTTATAAAAAAAAAAGATTATTATGACTATTAATGATCAAATATGAATGTAATTGTCTTTTAAATAACGTAAACTAAAGGGAACAATCTAGTTGACACAGCTGAAGCTCTGACTTTCCTTAAAAAATAACTAATTTAATAAAAATGCACCGTTTTTTGAGAACAAACATTGGTAAATAATGCACCATAATACATTCTGACGAAAAATAAAAATGATTATGAATACAAATAAAATAAAAGAAGCCTCCCGTGAGTTACTACAAGCTATAAAGTAGATTTGTAAAACGTTTTATAGAATAAAAAGCTCACTGCAGGACGTTGTAGGAATGCGTGTGTGCACCACGACAAAGGAGCCTCATTCACTTTACATTGGGGTTGTTTGCGTGGTGCCGACACGTAAATATAAAAGATTCCGTGACTCAACCACGCAATGCGGTGTTAAGGAGTCGTGGAGGAGTCACGCATTCTGGTGAGATCAGGTTGGTCATTCTGCTGATGGAGGTGGGGGGTGGTAGCTTCTACTGATTGAAATATAAGTCAGAGGTTGAGTCTTAAACTAACTGTGTTTTCAGCTGCTAGTGACTTGATTATATAAACTTACACATGCCTATGCAGTATCATGATGGTTTTTTTTAAGCTGGTGTTGATTAGTCCCAAAAATGCTGCAATACAGACATGGGCGAAGACCCCACAGCTGATACACATTACAGTTAATGAGCTGCCGTGCAATCAGCAATCACAGTTACCATTTTCAAGTTAAATACAATGAAATGACAGGGTGAATAGTCTAAAAATTTGAACTAATATACATTATATCACCATGAAACTAACCCCAGTTGAATATTTACGTCAATTTATTGTATTTTGTATTTATTTATATTAAATGTTCTGGTCTGTTATGTTCCAATATGCAAATAAAGTTGTTATATTAAATATGTTCTTATTTGTATACATTTCTGTTATTTGTATCTCTCCGTTACAAGCACCAAACTATGAAGTGGATGCATAGTTTATTATGCACTTGCACTACATAGTATTTTATTTTCTGAAACATTCCTTTTGAACATGTATATCTTTGTTCTCATAGTGTGTACTGTATAAGAAGTAGGCTATAGCACATATAGCTTGAGGGACACTGACATAATACTTAAAGCAGGTTGTGAATGTGTGTCACTACCTGTCATGTGCTGATATGATATCACCACAACAAAGACAGAAATATAAACCCTAAGAAGGCGTCTGTTGTTCCAAGTGACATACAAGAAGACACAGTTAGTCAGCAGCAGTGACCCACAGAGGACTCACCTGTCTCACCTGTCTCACCTCCTCCTCCCACACTTTGCTTTCTCACTCAGCTGTGTAATCCCTCTTCTGATTCTGAGTCAGTCAGCACACAGGTCTCTTCAACATCAATCATGAGTGAAATATCCAGAAAATCAAAGTACTTGAGTAAAGCTAGCTAAAGTGTCAAAAGTCCTATTACATTTTTTAAAAGCTGACGACAAGTCTTTATTGTGTATCAATTGATCATTTTTACAATCTGGTATATTTCACTAGAAATGTAAAACTAAGTATGATTAAATCCATACCCCAGGTTATTTTCAAATTTATACTGATGTTTATTTTGTTTTGTCCACTTTTTATTTCAATGAGGCTCAAAATAACACCTGTGTCATCATCACAAACTACAACCTCTTTAATACATATTCAATTCAATATTGTATTGCAGTACTGGTGTATAAGTATTCATAATGTTTAGCCAGCTTTATCACATAAAGGTAATGCTTGATATCTCTCTTTATTAATCAATAAATCAGAAAATACTATCAAAAGCCATTTAAACAAAAACATGTTCAATATGTTTTTAGGAATAAATGTGTTATAAATCAGGCTATTAATGTTGTTTGTGTATTTATTTGCTACTGAACTAATTTGCTTTGAATATGCAAATAAGGTATTATCTTGTGATAACTTTTGGCAGAAGACATTTTGTTCTTCTTTGATAGTCTAGTGTAGACTGAGGCCCAGAGTGAACATGGGGTCCATGCCTTGATGATTTGAGTCCTGGAATGACCTTATTCTATCCCATTAAACGTTATCCCAGCTATCCTGACATGACAGGAGGAGGCAGTTTTTTCAGTGATTATATGCTCAGAAAGTCCTCCAGATTTACAAGATGAAACAGCCATCTAATTTTCGCTTTCATGAGAATAATGTGTTTTGTTGAAGGGCATGCTAAAGCTATATGTTTTTGAAGCTATGTCCATGTTGAGAAAGTGTTTCTCCAACTACATCCCAAAGGGCCTCAACATAAATGACAGAGCCACAGAGTGCACACGGGTATCCACCTCCCCTCAACCATGCCAGCATAGAGCTAAAAGTTTGATCAGTCTATTTGATTCTAGGGCTGATGTGCTCTGTGCAGTATTTTCAGTTGTATCACCCCACATTTGGACAGTGATCCTCCAAATGTTGTATTATAATAGTAGGAAAAGTGGGATGAGTGTGATATCCTGGTCTTATTCCCAAATGTTCTGGTTTGATCATAGCTATTGGATGAAAAAAGAGGATAAGTTTTTTTGTCTTTTTTCCAGATGTTCAAGGCAACTCATTGTTACATTTTGACAGTATTTTAGTAGTAATCGATTTTTAAAACAAATACGTGAGGAAAGATGATTTATTCTGATCAAATTTTCTGAAAATTGAATTATTCTAATGTCCTTCACAATTTGACGTAAAGTGTTTTAAGCCACTGGTTTAAAGTATGTTGATCAACGGATTACCACCTGCTGCAAAGAGTGGATTTTTCCCTAGTGGACACAAAGGGAGAAAAATTCCTGTGGTACCAAACCATGTTTTTTAACCACACTGACAGAACATTGTATCACTGGAACATTTAAGAGAAATCTACACAAAAACAAAACTCCAATAGTCTGAAAGAAGACAAGTTCTAGAAGCAAAACAGCTGTTGAAACTTTGATTAAAGTAATCAATACCATACAAGTCATTCCTTTCAGCCCAGTTAGAATGTAGATAAATCAAAGCCTGCTGGGTATCACAGGAAAGCATAACTTAAAAGAAGCAAAAGCCCTGCAGCAAAGGTGACAAATAAAGTCAGCAAAGTTTACTCAACCAACAGAAGGAGTAACAAGTCACTTCCCTTGTATGTCAGTCAGAGCGCCTGCTGCCACCTGACTCCACAGAGAGGATTTCCACTCTGAGTCTGCGTTTACCAGAGCAAACACAGAGGACAAAATGACAACACCACTTTTGCTCGCGACTTAAAGCAAACAAAAGAGACACGTGTTGGAATTATATCGGGTAAATACTTCAGGGGAAAGTTTTCTTTCCTTTTGCTCTTGAGATTTTCTTGGACACACATCACATGCTGTAAACTATGTTACTCCAGATTTAAGTCCCTCCTGATCCTTTCTTAGACTTCCTTTCCTCCGGACATGTGTGAAACATTTAACATCACAGGAAAACTCAGCAAGAAAACAGAAAAACATGAGCTCCAAGTAATCCCCCTCCCCTTTCTGATAACAATTGAATCCTGCACTGGATTTACACCCGGCTTTGTTTCCCCTGCAAATATTTTTTCTCCATCTCACAGCAAATCTTCCACAGTGAGAGGCAGGGCAGAAACGCCTCCGTACACCACTATAGAGACGGTACATTCCAGCCTTTTGTCCTCCGCTGGCTGTTCAGAGCAGCTGCTTTAAAACTGGACGCCCCTTTTTTATATCTCACCTTGTTGTTTGCTGCGGTGACAGCGAGGCCCTCACAGAGCATCACACACATTCCTCTCCCTCCTCCCTCCCCTCTTGATTACCGCCCTTTCTCTCAGGAGACGTGCACGTTGTTTAATGTCCTCAGCCCCCTGAGACAATGCCCCACTTGACCTTTGACACCGGTAAGGAAAAGGCAGGCTTAATCTGATGTTGAGATCCTCCACTGCCATTGTATGTGGGGCAGGGGACTCAATGTGGCTCTAGACCAAAAAGGGGGGGGGGGTGGGGGGGGTCGGTCACTACATCTGCACACCAATTTGTTTGTCACACACGGCCCACCCAGGGAAGATGGCGGCTTGTCTGCTGACCCTCTCTTCACCCTGAAAACTGTCACTCACCCTGCTCGTCCCTTTAACATCAGAGAGGAACACTAATGAGTCAGTAAGTTCCTAACCACTTTATTTATATTGATCAATAGCAGACTTAGGTGTACCTTTAACAACTAGAGGTCAACAACAGCAGTTAACACTTTCAGACACTTTTAGATGTCTGAAGGGAGTTTGACATTTTGGGAAATTTGCTCTGGTGTTGGAGAAGCGATTTTGAAAGTGGCTTTGCAAACCAATGAAATCAAACTGTAAAAATACAGCAAAACTACCAAGTTTGGTTAACTAAAGTTACTTAATACAAATTTCAGACTACTTGTTGGATTATACATTTTGAATGTACATGTGGTACACATTTATAAGAAGATATGATATCAAGAAAGTCACATAGTAGCAAATCAGTTGAGATTATAAAAAAAAACAGTTTCGAAGAAAAAGTGTGTGGGCTGGTCAAAGGGGGTTCCATTACAGTAGGAAAGCAATGTTTATATTGCTTCTCTAAATTATAAATAATGTATTTTCTTTTAATGTTAAAAAAGTTTGTAATTAAGTAGTTAGTTTACTACACCAACATTTGGCAAAGAAGTAATTGTGTTACTTGGGTTAATATGCACAAATTAATGTTGTTTAACTAGAAAGCTACTGAAATTAAACTTCTAATTCAATTATATGAAGTTCACAACTAACTTAGTTGAGTTAGACAGAGGATTATTACCCCTTTCATGTCTGAACATTGAAAATGAAGGTTATTGGTAGCTTAGCTTAGCTTAGTTTAGCTTGGAGACTAAAAACAGGGTGAGGCAGCTAGCATGTGTGTGTAAAAAGGTAGCAGGAAACCAGCAGCTCTAAAATTAAACACTTGACACCTTATGTCTTGTTAATTGAATCCCTACCAAATAAACAGGAAGTGTAAAAGCAACAAGTTGAAGATTTGTGAGCCTAAAGGTGCTAAATTAAGCTAACTGGTTGCTAGCTGTAGCCTCATATTTATAGATAGTATGAGACTCTCTCTTTTTCAAAATTGTTTTGCAAGTCAAGTGAAAAGCAGGACATTAAAAAACGTAGGCGATTGAGCAATTCGATCATTTATATGTAGGCTCCAGTCCACCAAATATTATGACATTATAATAATTTGGCCTGAAATCAAGTCCATGATGGGTACTATGAAGAGTAGTAGCCACATCCATGGTAGGTAAGATAGAGGTAGGAATGTAGAGTAAGATTATGAACAAATCCATGACAATAAGGTATTAATGACCAAAAAAGGTAAAGATATTATTACATTCAACACTTACAAAAGATAAATTATAAACATTTTAATTTGCCTGTTACTACACATTACAGTTCACACAGTTTCTAAGAATAGATTCATTTGGTTAAAAATATTTTACTGATTATTTTACTTTGTGTAAAAATACATTATCAATTCATTTTCTGCTGTGATAAAGCTTGATGCATGAGAGTAAAAAGATGACACTTAATTATCCATTCATCTCACAGGCCGTCAGTATCAATCAGTACAATATATTATTTTCATAACAGTAAATAATGTAAAACAAAATATAAGGGGCTAAAATGTGCTACTTATGTTTCAGACAACATGATAGCCTAATAAAAAGTTTGCCAAACACAGATATTTTTTTTTTTGTTTGGTGAATAATTATTTCCTATGTATATATACAGGAGAAATACTGATAATACAACAGTATTTCACGTCATGTCTGTGAGGAGAACATAGCTGTCACATTGCATTAACAAAACATAACCCATACATGTTTATTTGCACCTGGACATCCAGACGCGTGACTCATGCTGTCTGGAAGTTAGAGCGGAACAAAGCGGACAATAAAAAATGAAATAACTTATTCGTAGAACATAAATTATTATTTCCAAATATTTACACATGGTACCTTTGAACATCAGTGCATCACAGACAAAATGATGAATCTCCTCAAGTAAACTGGTGAGAAACCCTGCCCCGGTTCTGCTGGAAATGTACTGACGGTGGTAAGAGTTGCTTAAAAGGACTTCAAATAACCTCCATGTTCCCTGAGTCGTAGGCCATGTCAAGTGCTGGAAATCAGTCACTCAAGACTTCATTATGGGGGAAATGGTTACACTGAAGTTCATCATTTAGTTCTTTTGGAAAGTGGCCACAAAAAAGTAATCAATGTCTTGAATAAAATAGTATTCCAGACGTTTCAAAAAAGAAAATAATTATTAGAATCTTTAGAGATTTTAGACATTAATGATTATATCAACGAAGATTTCATGGTTGTTTGCTCCGGCACATTGGACCAGGATTGCCTTTACGGATTTTGTAAAAAAAAAAGAACTAGAGAATTTAATATAACATATATCAAAAATGTATATTGAAACTGATCATAGTACCAGCAGTCCATGACAGTTAAACATAGTGCTAGAGTCCCACAAGCCAATTCATGGGTGTTAAAAGGACAAGAAGCAGCATCAATTGTTTTATATTTGCAATGGAAATAATTTATTCAAGATAACAATATCATTAATCCTTAAATGGGAAATATTTAATATGTCTCTTTTTAAAAGGCATGGTTTTACATTTTTTGAAAGAAAAAAAAACTCCCTGGCTAGGAGTAAGACAAGATGATCAATACCACTCTTAATTCTGTACGGTAAATAAAGAGCTGCATTATAGAGATGGTTAGCTTAGCTTAGCAACTGGAAAGAAATGGGAAGCTAGCCTGGCTCTCTCCAAGTTAACAGGATACGCCAACGCGTAGCTTTAAAGTAAAATAACTAATACATTATATATTTAGTTTAACGCCTGCAAAACCAAGGTGATAAAATGAGGGCTAGTTCTCCGTTTCCATTCTTTGTGCTCAGCTAGGCTAACGAGTTGCTAGCCGTAGCTTCATATTGACATTTGAGTGGTCTCAACCATCTAAATCCCTGCAAGAAGTTGAATAAGTGTATTTGCCAATAAGTGTATTTGTATTTGGTATAACCGAAGACTCATATTTTTTTAACACATTTATCTTACCATATGTACATCAATATGCAGTCACTGTAGTGTTTAAAAGTACACACAGAAAAAAGTTTGAGGTATTAGACATGACCTCCTTGGGTGCATGGTTAGGAAATGCATCACTTAGTTTTTCTTGCGAAAAAAAAGAAAGCAATTATTTGAGGGGTCAGCCTGTCATCACACAGACTGTTATGCTGCCCAGACAGCCTGACCAACATGGAGGTGCAGCCTGGTCTACTACCTGCAGCCACAGGACTCCACCACCATGTCCTCGTACTGTTTGTACACCACGTTGTTTCCTGAGTCGATGTACAGGATGCTGATGGGGCTGAGTTTGGACGGGGCGCAGCAGCTGGGGGGCATGTTGCTGGGGTTCATTGAATTCATTAGAGTCTGGATGATGGCGTGGTTGGTGGGCTCCAGGTGGGAGCGCAGGGGGAAGTCACACACCCCCTCGCAGTGGTATGCTTCATAATCCAGCGGGGCGATGATCCAGTCGTCCCAGCCCAGATCTCTGAAGTTCACGTGCAGCGGTTTCTTGCTGCACCTGGATTTGGACTTCTTGCCGTGCCTCTTCCCGTGGCGGGTTTTGGAGGCGGCTGTCCTCCTTCTCCTGCTGGCCTTGGCACCGCCACCGGGGCCTCTCTCTTTGGCTTTCCTCTCCAGACCCAGCAACGCTCTCCCCCCTCTCCTCTCACTGAAGAGGGTCTGCCTCTTCCTAGACCTGGTGAACACAACCAAGATGGCTTTCTTCTGCTGTGGCCTGCCGTGCCTGTGCAGGCCCAGGAGCTGCAGGTCCAGCTCCCTCTCAGGGTTGTCCAGCATGGCCCTGAGCTCCAGGCAGAAGTGCTTCCCCTGGCTCAGGTGCTGCTGCTCTTTGAATATTTCCCACACGTCCAACACCTCCCACTTGGGCCTTTGGGAGCCCTGCAGGTCCAGAGTTTTGGAGTTGAGCAGCCGCCGGTCGTGGCAGGAGAGGAGCTGGATGTCCACGGGCTCTGTTTCCGATATCCTGAAATTCCCAGACACTTTGGTGTATATCCTGAGCTCGGCTCCCAGCACCTCCGCCTTTTTGGAGAGTGTTGAGACGTCGAACAGATACTGCTGTCTCCTCAGTGGGGAGAGTGGGAGGTCATCTGTGGAAAGCATTAAACAGCATGGTCAGACGCATTCTCACGGAGACGATGAGCATACCAATGAGATGTGGAATCTAAAAAAATCCTGTCTGCACTGAATTAATCTGGGATTATAAATATGAGTCATGGGTAATCAATCAATCCTACCTAAAAATACTCATACAGTTAAACTCCACATACCTTGTCCACTGTCCACAAAACTTGCAATAGTGTTGGCAGCTTTAGAAGACCTGAAGAAACTTGCATTAAGTCCCAGTCTCTCCGCCGTGGAGAAGGTCTGGTAAATAGACATCATGTAGTCATGAGGCTCTATGGACTCTTTAGATGCTGCTTTATTGTTTTTCTCGATGGATGGCGATGCGTGGAACTCCTTAAAGTACTTTGAAGCTTCCTGATCATGAAAAATCCTCGTCACCTTGCTGCTCTTCGGAGGGAAAATAGCAAGAGTTTGAAAACACGGGATTTCCCAGACAAACAGCAGAGCCCCGCAGAGAAGAGCCAGGTGATAGAGATCCATCCTCTGGTGCTGAATCAGAGCTGTGGCCGGGGGGAGCGGGGGACCACGGGCAAAACCAGGGCTGAACTCTGCATCCACTCTGCAGCAAGTGGCGGCTCCGCACGGAGCTCCGGAGGACAGGCGGTGCGGAGGGGAAAAAAGGGGGTGAGAACACGCCTACATTGTACTGTTATCGCTCGGGCTAAATGGAGGGCACAAATTAAGGCTGTAAAACTAATTGTTCCTCTTTCGGACGCCCCCCGCCCCCCCTCCCTGGGAGGCAGATGTGCGCTGAAAGGACGCTCGGCAACTTCTGCTGCGTTAACGGACACTCGCTTTTGGTTTCCACACGAAACAAAAATGGCTCGTCATTTGGAGTTTTTTGTCTCCATTTTAGACGTTTTTTTTACTGTGTTCAAGCAAGACTTTAAAAATACCACTGCAACTTTGCTTCAGTGGATGATGCGTTCAAGGGTTTAACACGGAGTCTCCCGCCCTCTAGCGAGGCGCAAACACATTGGCAGGAAGAGGACACGTTCAGCCAATCAGCTTCATCAGCACCATGGACAGAGTCTGCACTCAGCAGGACATTATGAAGAAAAACACACAAACAATATTAATTTGTTTATCAGTGTAAAATAGACTTTATTAGAAAGAGAATATAGTTTCAGAACAATAATCATCAAAATGAGAACTTCATGTCTTCCTTCATCTGGTTTCAGAGTTATAAGCAACAATTGTTTTAAACATAAACATCTATATGGATCTTACACCAGGAGTGGCATCATGTAAAACAGACATTTTCACATAAAACACATGTGACACAGGGGAAAGTGCTTTGCATTTAATTAGAATACATTAATTTAGCCCCATCCCAATCATTTAGATTACCTCCTACAATTGACCACATAAGTAGAAAACCCAAGGGTGCTTTGCATTTTAATTATACAATTATAACATATTATTTAAACTCCATCCCAATAAGTTTGTTTAATTTTTTAGAAAAATGTAACACAGAAATAGAAAAAAACAGCCAGGTGTGTAATATATTTAAGGATCTTTGTTTATTCAGCAGACAACCCGGTGTTAATCTGAATGTGAGGGATCCTCTCTAACATATGGGGATGCCGTCGGAGCAGCAGGCCACCGTGTAGATGACGCTGACCAGGCACAGGCTGTTGGCGGTCACCGTGGTGCTGGAGCCGAACAGGCTGTCATCGGGGGTGGTCTCTGGGGTCTCGGGGGTGGTCTCTGGGGCGTCGGTGGGGATGATGGTAGTGGACGGGGCCTGGGTAGTGGGGAGGTCTTCAACAGTGATGGCGCGTGATTCAGCGTCCCACTGCTTCAGAGTGAAGACCATGGTCAGGTTCTCACCTGCAGGGAGAGGAAGGGCAAACATTGTGGTCATTATAATATCCTTAAATAAAGCCTAACACTGAAAGACTGGGAGTATTTCTAGAATTGATTAGAAGCTCTTTGTAACTCTTTTGGCATGGAAATGAATAATTAGACACATTGGCTCAGAAGGCACTCCACAGGAGATTGGATAAGCAGACTAAAGGAAGTGTATGATATAAGAATATCCACAAACTAAAACTATATAAAAAAAGGCACCCGCTAGTTCTAAATTAAACGATATTATCGAGATATATTATCAATAGAAAATATGAGAATATAAGTTGTAGATATCTTTAAGTTTGTTTATTGAGTTTTTTTTTTTTAAATATAAGTTTTAGGAGGTGAAGAGAGAGTCTGTAACCACAACCTATTATATCACATTATTTATGAGGCAATGGATTATTTACATGATATTATAACATGTGTATTATCAACAAGGTGCCAATATTGGTATATCGCGACACACATGGCACCCTCTAATTAAAAATAACTTCACAGACCAATTAAAAAAACAACAACTCTAAAATCTATTTAGTGTCATAATGCAAGTCTCCTAACATGTTATATGATTACTTATAGCTTATTATTTATTTATCAAAAATAAAAAGATATTCAATAACGATGATGTGTAAAAGACAAAACTGCTTATTCTGATGTTTGAAAATGTGAAAATCAGAGAATACTTGGCATTTTCTTCTTGAAAAATTACCAAAACTTGTATCTGATTTTTAGAAGTTGTTGCCAAATATTTCTCTGTCATCATTTCATTATCTCAGCTGTTTTTGCTGCAAAGCTTAATTTTTCTCAGGGGAGAATACAGTTCCTCTTACTGTCTCTCTACATTCTTATCGTTCTGTATATTATTCAAAGTGTGATGGCTGTCTTGTTATTTGCACTGTATCTATGATTGTTACAGGGCTTTTATGCTTTTTTCTTTAACAGAGATTGTAATGCGTTAGAACAGTGGAAAAAAACAACAATCCCATAGTTTCTAAGTCCATATTTATAGCTGTTTGCAGGGTGCAAAGAGCGTGCTGCAGGCGTACCGCTGTTCTGGATGGAGAGGTCGGTGAAGTTGGCCCAGCAGGTGCTGAACAGGATGGAGGTGTTTCCCACCAGTCCGTCCACAGCGTTCCCACTGGAGTCCTTCAGGCTGGCGGTCACAGCGAGGCTGGTGACTCCCACAGAGACACAGTTACCCTGAACACAACAGCACAGATTAGCAGACAGGAAGTGCTTCATCAAAATGTGGAATCTTCTGGTAAGTTATTTTTCTCAGTACTATCCTATTCTGGTGTAAGCTCCTGGTAATGTTTATTTCTAAAGTTAGTTTGATCCACAATAAGACATTATTGTGGCTTCGAGGACATTATTTGGCACTTAAAAGCAGTGTTGGGTGTAACGCGTTACAAAAGTAACGGAGTTACAGTAATATATTACTTTTTGCTGTAACGAAGTAATGTAACGCATTACTAATGAAATGTGGGTAATATATTACCCGTTACAATGCTCAGTAACGCAGTTACAACACATTTTAACCCAAAATGAAATGGTGTTTTGTTTTTTAAGAATGTACTAACATAGCGAGACATTCCGACACCGGAAAAATTGTGCAGGTAGATTAGTAAACCTGGTGTTTACCCTTCAGGCTTCGCGTCGAGATCTTCGGGGAAGTTGAACGTTATGCAACCATTCAAAAAAGAGAACGTAGCGAAAAATACTAACAACAAATTGTGTCAGGTGCGCGTGACCTGCTCCGCTGCGCGTGCATCATTTCCAAAGTGCTTCCACAGCAGTGACACACATCTGATCTGTGGATAATCATTTATACGAAAATGGTTAAAGCAACCATCACTAAACGCCAGCAACACTGCATCTACTGCAGACAGTAGCAACAGGTCAGATGCGGACATCACGTTACCCTCCGTTGTGGACACTAGCTTACTCCCGTCTGACTCGCCGGCTCCGGAGCAGCAGTCTTCGTCGCCCGAAACTACGCCGCCCCTCTGTGGCCCGCAGGTGCCAGGTATATCTAAACAACTACCCGCCTGTACAGTGGGGTAAGGCGGTCATTTTGCAGCTTGTGGTATAAAAATAGACAATGGCTAGAATATTCATGTGAAAATAGTACCATATTCTGACATGCCTGTAGAAATGTTGGGTCAAAAATAATGCATACAATAGCACAGATGCCTTCACCACGAATGGCTACAAAAATATCTCATATCCCAAGCTTATTTTCAACGAGCTGATGTTGCAGCTGAAATGTTCTCCAGGTCACAAAGTCAACCTCACATGATGATGTGATACCAGTTTTCAAGCACAGTAAATATTCTCTTCCCAGCGTATATGATGGGAGCAAGGTGATGATGTAGTAGGCTACATGGTTTTAATAATACTTTTGCCTTTCAATGTTTGCCATTTCAAACCATGAGCATGGTTTAAATAATATTTGCCTTGATTTACAATATGTTAACCTTCATTATAGTCCTTGACAGCGGTCTGTACTGCTGTATTAACAACGTGTCACATGTTAAGAATTTACAATCAGAATCGAGTATTCAACTAAGTAGTATACAGTAGTAGTAGTAGTAGTAGAGTATTCAACTAAGCCAATACAAGTTGTTAGTAGCCTTAAGGGCCTACACAGTTGTTATGTTATACCACATTGCCCTTCACTGGATGCATAATGAGCTGCACTAAACTACATTTTAGCATTTAAAATACCTAGCTATTCTTTTGCGGTTATTTTGGAGAAAGTAACTAAAAAGTAACTAAAGTAGTGTAACTCATTACATTTCAGAGACAGTAATATTGTAATGTAACTTATTACTTTCAAAAGAGAGTAATAAGTAATATGTAATATATTACATTTTGGAAGTAACTTGCCCAACACTGCTTAAAAGTGATACAAAATGATAAGAGGACTAACATTTATTTTTATTATTTGGTTGACATTCAATTAATAAATAAATAAGTGTAAAAAAAGACCTATTAGGCACCCTTTGAGATGCTTTTGTTTTTACCACAGCAAAAACAAATAAGAATCACTTACACAGCTTAAAGCAGTGGGAAAGGCTAAATCCCCAAGCTGAATAAAAAGAAATGAAAAAAGTTATAAAAAAGTCTGAACTGTGCACTCTAGATATCAAATCTTGAACAAGCCGATAAGAAATGTTACTTTTTATCCGTTTAATAACCTCAAACCCTGTGAACAAGTTGAAAAAAACCTGAATGTTTTTTAATAGTTAGTATTGGGTTATATTAGGCGTTGGACTTATAATGAAGAGGAAATACGAAATGGCTTCTATCTCGATTAACATCAAGATGGTTCATGATACCTGTCTTCACGCAGCACAACAGAATGATAATAACTTTGCAGTGAGAGTGATGTTTGCCTCACCAGGTCATCCACAGCCATGAGACTGGGCTGCTGGTGCAGGGGTCCCACAAACTCCCCGGTGAGGGGCTCCTCCACCAGCAGCAGGTCGCTGACGCTGGACACGTAGCTCACGGGGGCCTCCTCCCTCGTCACCTCCTCTTCGGCTGTCTGACATTTAAAACACAAAACAAGTGAGCTCTCGTGTAAAACTGATTTATTCTGTGTCGTTTTTACTATGAAGATGTGGATTGTATTTGGAAGATGTCATTTTATTCTACAATTTGAGTTCTTATTCTACAAATGTAGTTCTTATTCTGAAGATGTAGTTCTTATTCTACAAATGTTTTCTTCTATAATGTACTTTTTCTTCTACAAATGTAGTTTATATTCTGAGGATGTAGTTTTCACCCTACAGGCATCATTATGCTTAAGTTTTGTCATTTACCTCCTTCCAAGTGGGGTCAGAGGCTGGTGGGGGGGGTTGGATGACGCCCATGGAGGACACGTTGAAGCCGATGGAGCTACCGAGGTTTCCGGAAACCGCTGCCTGACCCAGATCATCAGCGATGCTCTTCAACAGCGTGAAGTCCTGCTCATCTGAGAAGACAAAAGGAACAGACAGATTTGACAGGAATCCTGATTTATTTATCGATCAACAATCACACATCAGACATTAAAACAAACATCAGAAAAGAGCGCTCCACTAACCGTCGGTGGTGTTGGAGGTTTGCTGTACGGGAGGCTTCTTGATCTCCAGCTCCACCTTCAGGCCGGTGGACCTCTTCCTGCGCCGGGCGCCTCCGTCCTCCCGGATGATGTTGGTGATGCGGATCATGTTTGCGGGAACTTTGAGGAATATAGCGAGGTTCTTAATCAGGTCGTCTCCGAAGAACTCAGCCTCCGTCATGGCGGGCAGATCGAATGAGATGACAAGGACGGGGGCGGTGCGGATCTCCACCGGCTGGGAGCCCTTCACCACCACCTTCAGCATCTTGTTCTCCCGGTCGAAGTAGTTGTTGCCGTCAGTGCCATTCAGCGAAGGGATGTATTGACCTTGAAGGAAATAAAATGTGTTAAACTTTAAACAAATATTTCTCTGTCACACACATCGACGAAATGGTAAACATTGATTATCATCTTATTGTCCCTTTAAATGTAAAAGATTCTCCATCAAAGGAGGAAATACAAAAATAATTGCATCGTCAGGATTTAATGCAACCCAAAAAATGCTTGGTATCTTTAAAAAAACAAAACGTTTTTTCGTATTTATAGTAAAGTATAGTATAGTTTGATTATATAGTAAATGTTCTTTAAAAGTGTTTCTTTTTAAAATGACAGGAATGTTTTCATAAAAATAAATAATAAGAAAAATGTAAGTGCTGGTGTATTCTGGTGCTTTTGGAAAAACAGGGGAAAAAGTTATCAATCAAAAACTAGTAGCAGTTTTGTAGTTTATTATCATATCCCTGATATGTATTTATTGCCAGGAGTTAAATGTTGAATTTTCTGAATTCAGCTTCAGCTGACTGAGTTCGAGATACAAACAAATGAGCAACTTAATCAAAACAAAAAAGACAGAAACACTATGTTGACACAGCTCCACACTATGCGTTTTGAACATACTTTACACTGTATAAAGTTTGTTTTATTGTCTGTATTGACCTATTGTCAGATTATCTGCGTGTGTGTACAGTGTGAGTACCTGGTGCGAGGGGCTTCTTCAGGGTGTAGTCAGTGTTATCATCGTTCCACTTAGCGTTAGTTGGAGGAACCAGTTCATTATTGACGTACACATCCAACCGCTGCGGCTTGGAGTAGAAGATTGACATCATAACGCTCTGCAAAAAATAAGTTTTAGTAAAAAATGATGAACATGTTACCCTTGCCCAGGAAGAGAATTGTAATTCTAATTGTAATTGAGCAGTGTTAGTCTTCTCCCTGCTGGGCACTGACCTCAGACGGTTTAGCTTGGAGCATCATGAGGCGGAGTTTCTGAGGGCTGACGCTGGAGAAGAAGACGTCGAAGGAGTGTCCGGTGGCGATGATGGTGTGGAAGAGAGAGACCCTCTTCTGGCAGGTGTAGCCCGAACACCACCCGTGATCCTGAGGACCTGCAAAAACACACGGCTGGATTACAAACACACTCTTCCTGTTCTTTTGACTCATTTGAGAGAGATCGTTCAGACTGCTCTGGGTTTAATTCACATCAGATCTATAGAACTCAACCCACCGTTGATCAGATCGATGAATTTGTCCCCGAGCAGAGCGACGGGGGACAGGCGTCTGGTCTCCGAGTCAGCGTCCAGACTCTCGATCACCAGCATCCTGTAGTTCAGCCCGAAACACTTGTAGCTCTGCCAGGCGGTCATGAAGGTGCAGTCCTCCCTGATCACACCTGAGGACACAGAGATTCTTTTGTGATGTACCCAATCTCTGATGTCCGTAGACGTACTTGTTTACAGGACTTTAAAGATAGAGATTTCATTTGTTTCCCTTGTAATTACTCTGATCTTTAACAATACAACTTTTGACTCTCTGCAAGACCCCAGCATAAAACAATAAAGTCATGTTTTTATTTTTATTTGCGGGGTTCACTTAAGGTAGTCGGTAGTACATTTTTAGCACGTTAAGAAACCGAATGCAGAGACATGAGCTTGAATGATTGATGAATTTATTTTCCTACAATAACCAGGTCAGTTTTGTTGTTAAATTAGAAAAACAAGATGAAGTCAAAGGTGACAGAAATAGGTGAAGCGACCACTACTCGGGAAGATGTCCCAGACAAATGGGAGAAATTAAATGTGTTTATTGCGGAATGATATCATTAAGGCAGATTCACAATATGTCTTATTAAAAGGCAATTTTCAATAAAACAATAGACTTGTCAAAAAAAAAAAAAAAATATATATATATTTAAATCGCAAGATTTTAACACAAATAATTTACCCAAGCCTAGGCCTACATATTCTCAGATAAAAAATGAAAAACAATTTGTCTATACAGCCTATTATAAATACATTTGTAAAAGTGCTTAGGGAGAATTATTACACTGGACATCAGTTTGAAAATGTGTCTGAATTATTTTGCATTTTATTTCAATGTCTTATTTCCTCACAAGCTAATGTTTAGTTTGAAATGTTGATTTGCCTGAGTGTTTATCTTTTCCTCTCTTGTTACCTTTGTATGGAGCGATGTGGTCCACGGGGATGCGGCTGCCGTTGGGGTGAGTGAGCATCACTTTGGGGATGCGGTAGTCGCCCAGGCCTCTCCTGGTATCACCCCCCCACTCATACTCAGACTGAGGCACCACGGCACCCACGGCCCCGAGGAAGGATCCGTCCAGGTCCTGCAGCAGCGTCTTCTTCTTCGCATCGCAGTCCATGTCCACACAGTCAGACGGGTTCGCTTTGCTGAGCACAAAAACATTTTTATCATGCACAAAACAGCCCGAAGATGTCATCTGAGAATGATATGCATCGTCTCAAATGCTTTATGTAAAGATACAGAGGTTTTTCCTAGTTCATTCCTCAATTTAAGCAGAAACACATATTAAATGATGCTATGATTAGCTGTCTATTTAATTATGAAAAGTTAAAGGAAACAGAAAATAAACATAAATCTGGAATTGAACCCATAATATTTACATTAAATTATAGTATTGATTTTAGAAGCTATTTTTATTTCTGTCTTAGTTGAACTATTTGGCATTCTTTAAGACTAGAATCAGATATGTATTTCTATCTTTTATCTTAAACTACATCCCCTGTTATCATTCCTTTTGTATAAATGATGTTCCTACTGCCTGATCAAAGGTACTCAAAGATTGTGCCTGGTATCTGTAGATGGGAAAAGGTTTACCTGACATCAGGCCTGTGGATGAAGAGTTTGCCTTCCTCTTGGCTGTCGATCATGGTGATGTCTGACACGTGCACAGGGTGCTGCAGGTCCTCGTTCAGCGGGTTGGTCATGAACGCAATGTTTATTTCTCCGGAGCAGACTGTCCCGAAATTGACGAATGTTGTGTCTAGAGAGGAGGAACGAGAAATTATAAATATGTTTTCCAAATAATCAGCAGATTGTTTTCAATGGAGCTCCCAAAGCTCAGAGCCTAAACTCACCTCTGACTGTCATCAGTCCTTTGATGGAGTTGTACGCCATGTTTATATGATGGGGCTTTTTTGGAGCGGTGTTGTGGCTGGATAGGAAATTGGGCCAACAGATTCCAGATCTTCCGCCTACAGAGTACAAAATCACAAAATTAGCATTATTATTAGTTCAACCACTCTGCATTTATACGCAAAAACAATTTGAGTCAGAATAACACAATTAATGTTTTCAAGATCTTGTGTCCATTGGAGTCATTTACACTGGGAATCAATTTTCCCCCGCAATGGGAAAGGATTTCTGATTCTGAAGAAAGGTTAACAAGCAAATGAGAAGATATTGAGAATATTTGGTTTGCACAGTAAAAAAACATTTAATGCAATGTAAATAATGAAAGAAAACACATGTGCATTCTCCCAAAACTTAGATAAAAATAAAAACAAATCAGGCCCAGCCTAATGGTTCCAAAAAGGTTACTAAAAGAAACTTGTTTTCTCTTTGGTCCATGGTATTTCGTATTCTAAGCTATGCCCCATTAAAAGGGGCATATTTTCGGGTTCATATTGGTATTTTTTCTTCCTCTACTGTGACATACTCCATGCTTTAATGTTCAAAAAGCTCTTTATTTTTCTCATACTGCCTGTGCTGCAGCACCTCTTTTCACCCTCTGTCCGAAACCAGAGCCCAGTCTGCTCTGATTGGTTAGCTCGCCGGCTCTGTTGTGATTGGTCAACCGCTTAGAGATTACATAAAATCACATGTGTGTTTCAAACTGAGCCCTTAGGTCCCCACCACTTTTCAACACAAAGTGACATCTTTGGTAACGTCTAGATTTGGATTTTTCATGAACATCCTAAAAGTATCAAGGCCTTTTAAAAGCCTGTTCAAACGGTATTGAGTTTTTCAGCTCAATAATCACGGTATCCCTAAATAAAGCCCCTAGTTTCCTCTTCATAAGTTTACACTGTACCTGTGGGGGGTCTCGGGGCCCGGCTGTTGCCACTGTTGACTATATTAAAGTCGCTGCCTGGCAACGTGGAGGAACAGTTGAAGCTCGGGCTGCTGCCAACAATCAAGGCATTCTGGGAAAACACGAGCAAGATGAAACAGTCACTCATTTAAAGTAAACCAATAAATCTTAGGAAATTAAAAACGAAGAAAAGATTAACCATAGTAACCCCTCTCACCTGAACGTGTACAGTCTTATCAGCGTATGCATGGGAGAGAGAGGGGGGGCCATAGACGAAAGGCATGATGCCCATCCCGTTGTCCACCAGGGTCACGTTGGCAATGACCACACTCATGGGGATCTGTGAGGGAGGAAGATCAGGATACACTTTATTTGTAGTACCTTTCATGCACAAAGCTGTGCTTTTCAGAACAAGAAGAAAACATAACAACAATATTAAAATAAAAAGAGAACAAGATAAAACATCAACAGGGATCATAATGAAATTCCCTTGAAGTAAAGCTGACAAGATATTTAAATAGGTTCAAATAAAAACAATTTAAAAAAGAAAATGTAAAATGCTAAATAAAAGCAAAACAAAAAAATACAGTAAAACATGGACAATGATACCAGTGAGAATTGAAAGTTAACCCAAATGAAAAGCCATACTAGAAAGATTGAATTTACTTTGAAACATTTCAAGGGAGTTTGCTGTTCTAAGGACGAGGGTAAATGGACTGCACACTTTTTACTATCCATCTTATATATTTGTGTTTACTATAAAAGTGAAGTCCTTCAACACTGCTCCACTATATCCTCTCTCTATTGTTGTGTATGAGTACAAACCCATTTACTTTACTCCCCCTGATCCATGACATCCCTTCACCTCAGGTCACACACTTTAGCTTCAAGTTAAGCCAGAATTAAAGCACATGAATCAAAATGGTGTCATAAAGAGAAGAGGACTGTAACCTGGAAGTAGATGGCGTAGTCGAAGCTCTTCCAGATGAAGAAGCTCTGGATGAGGCTGCAGCCGGGCAGACCGTCTTTGTTCATGTAGACTCCGAACAGACCGCCATGAGCCTCGTTGTTCATCCACCTCTCATTGTTGTTCAAATATCCTGTACGGGAAAACATTTAATCTCTGATGCTGAATCTTTTCCCTGTGTCTGAGCAATTCAGGATTTCATTAAACCTGACATTTGTTGGACTGTAACCAGAGGTGGCAGAAGTACTCAAATCGTGAACTTTAGTAAAAGTAGAAGTACCACAGTGTAGAAATATTCTCAAAACATTCCAAATGTTACTCAAGTAAAATTACAAAAGTATTAGCATCAAAATATACTTAAACTACCAGAAGTAGTCATTGTGCAGATTGGTCCATTTCAGAATAATATATATGATATGTTTTATAATGATTGATCGTTAAAGTGTTCTCAAAGCTGGTAAAGGTGCAGCTAGTTTGAATGACTTTGTATACTGCAGGGTAGCTTGTGGATTTACTCCAGGTGGAACACTTGATTATATTTCACATCATTCATCCACATCTGTAAAGTAACTAAAGGTATTAAATACATGTAGTGGAGTAGAAGTACACCATTTACCTTTGAATTGTAGTGGAGTAGAAGTACAGAGTAGCATAACATGGAAATACTCAAGTAAAGTATCTCAAAATGGTACGTAATAACAGTACATGAGTAAATGTACTTGGTTACTTCCCACCTCTGCTGATCACTTTGAGTCAGTTTACCTGGACATGGCTCTCCATCGATGCGATAAGCGACTCTCTCGTATCCGGCCACGATGTTATGCTGCAGGACCACGTTTGTCCCCTCGTTGACCTGAAAATCAGAATCAGGTTTATTGACAAGTACAGGGAATTTGCTTTGGTGTATAAAGATGCATACATAAACTCAATAAGAGGAATTAAGTTGTAACGAAGGAGCAAATTTAGATAAAACTATAAAAATGTATCTAAAAACTATTATAAAGTATTTAAAGAAACACGTACAAGAATAAAAAATACACAAAAAAAGTAATGACAATTAATCCTGAGAATAAAATATGTGTCTCAAAAGGTCCTGAGGGATCGTTGTGCAGGATTGTGAAAAAATAAAAGGGAGTATGCAGGCTCTACTGTCTAGAATATGAGTAATGACTCATATGATGTGTGTGAATGTAACATTGTCTATGGGTTTTTGTTTTTGTTTTATTCCGAGTGGACTGACCTCGATGGCAGCGTTCCAGGCATAGTTGAAGGACTCCTCTCTGTCCTGATAGGACCCGGGCCACATGGTCATCATCACGAGGTTCCTCCTCACCGTGGTCCTGTCACCCCAGATTCTGATACCTGCAACCCGAGGTGCAGAGGAGGAAATGTCCCTTTGTTAAACTGGGCCTATTTCTTTTGGATATTCTGGTCCTATGTGTAAATTGTAAACCAATTGTAAACTACTTTGTCGGTAACATGTGTACCTTCTCCCACAGTGCGGTGGACGATGTTATCGTCGACGCTCAGTCCGGCTGTCCCGAACACTCCGATGGCCGGAGAGAAGCCGTCATGGAACGCACAACCCTGGAGGTACGAGTCCGTATCTGAAACCTTTACACAGGAACAACAGTATTCATTATTCGCATTTTAACTAATTGAATAGATATTTTTTACTCAGTGCCTAGTGATCATGTAAATGATTGTTAGAGAAATAAACCATAAACCTAATATGGTGTGTGTGTGTGTGTGTGTGTGTGTGTGTGTGTGTGTTTGTGTGTGTGTGTGTGTGTGTGTGTGTACCTCTCCCAGGTTGAGGAAGGCCACAGAGTATCGGGGGTCGGAGTAGTCGGTCCAGCCTTCCTGACCCGAGCGGAGGAACTCCACATTTCTGATCTGAGCCTTTCCTTCAGGGAGGGAACAAAAAACAATGATATAACATCTTGAAACTGTCCTGAGAGGCCAAAAGGTCTGACACTCCAGATGAGTCATTTTGCTACAGCTGATTAAACCTATGTGAACTATCCTTTAAGAATATAAATCACATGTTATACTCTTTCTTACCTCTGTAGTCGATCCCCTCCCAGGAGTAGGAGCCCACCAGCAGTCTGGCCCCGAACGACTCGTCCATTATCTCTGCGTACTCCTCTCCCACGATCTTAATGTTCCTGCTGACCAGTCCCACGTCCGCCGCCAGGGTGTAGGAGAACGAGTCCCCGGAGTGAGTGTCACCTGGGGGGAGAGAGAGTCAGTCAGACTGAGTTAAAGGAGTAATACCACTGTGTTCAAATACTGTGTCAAGTACTGCATTCAAATGTAAATATCACCAATTATTTTATTTTATGTCTGACTTTATTTTGGGGCCTAAGAGACAGACGTTAAACTGACCAATGTGAGCGTGGGTCAAAGGCTGGTTCAGGGTCAGTATGAGTCCGTCTGCGGACACGTCTGTGATCTGGCGTTTCTCCGTCTCCCAGGCGCTGTAGCTGGTGGTGGAGATGACCACCTCGTCTCCAACCTGCACGCACAACAAGGTAAACACACGCTGAACACCAGCTCTCACAGAGATGTTAGTCTAAATTAATAATTCATAAGCACATCAAAAATATAATTTGAGTTCCCCGCTCTCTGACCTGCCAGTCGACAGCCTGCGACAGGGTCAGAGTGTTGGATCCAGCCGCAGCAGTGGAGCCCAGCTTGGTGTGGTAAACACTGGGAGGGAGTCCATACAGGTCCAGGATACCAAACACACCTGTGGAGTATTCAATTATAAAATGATCATGCAAAATATAAGAATAAAACATTGTTTGTTTTTTTTAAACGGGAATTCTACATGTTATAGGCAAACTTAAATCGGCCTAATGGCAAGAAACAAAAAAAAAAACGTATTTTCCTGTTGAAACAATATACTGTATATATACATATATATATATTTGGAAGGATCCACATGCACAATGTATGTAGTTATATTTATAATGTCTAAAAAACCCATGTTAAGGACATATTTGAGATATATTATGTATTGCATTAAATGTCCTCTCTGAAGAACCAGCACCTTACCGTGGTAGAGAGGTTTGTGTGCCCTGATGAACCTGGGGGCTGTGTTGTCTGGAACCTTGTGTTCCTGGTAGGGTCTCCCATGGCAAATTGGTCTCAGGCAAGGGGCCAGACTAAGATTGGTTCAAAAGACCTCATGAAAGACGACACACGAAGTGAGGATACCCGGCCCGGAGGAAGCCCGGGGTCCCCTTCTGGAGCCAGGCCCAGAAGGAGGACTCGTCGGCGAGCGTCTGGTGGCCGGGCTTGCCACGGAGCCCGGCCGGGCACAGCCCGAAAAGGCAACGTGGGCAACACCTCCGCTTCTCCGTCCCGCGGGCCCACCACCTACGGGAAACAGCAATGGGGTCGGGTGCGCTGCCAGAAGGGTGGCAGTGAAGGCAGAGGGTCTCGACGGACCAGACCCGGGCGACAGAAGCTGGCTTTGGGGACGTGGAACGTCACCTCTCTGGGGGGGAAGGAGTCGGAGCTTGTGCGGGAGGTGGAGCGTTACCAGTTGGATCTGGTTGGGCTCACCTCTACGCACAGCGTCGGCTCTGGAACCTTACTTCTGGATAGGGGTTGGACTCTATTCTTCTCCGGAGTTGCTCAAGGTGTGAGGCGCCGGGCGGGTGTGGGGATACTCACAAGTCCCCGGTTGGGTGCTTCGTTGTTGGAGTCTACCCCAGTGGACGAGAGGGTTGCCTCCCTACGCCTGCGGGTTATGGGGGGGAAAACTCTGACTGTTGTGTGTGCTTATGCACCCAACAGCAGTTCAGAGTATACGGCCTTCTTGGAGACCCTGGAAAGAGTCCTGTATGGGGCTCCTGAAGGGGACTCTTTAATCTTGCTGGGAGACTTCAACGCACATGTGGGCAATGATGGAGACACTTGGAGGGGAGTGATTGGGAGGAACGGCCCCCCTGATCTGAACCGGAGTGGTGGTTTGTTACTGGACTTCTGTGCTAGTCATGGATTGGCCATAACAAACACCATGTTCGAACATAAGGATGCTCATAAGTGTACGTGGTACCAGAGCACCCTAGGCAGAAGGTCCATGATCGATTTGGTTATCGTATCATCGGACCTGAGGCCGTATGTTTTGGACACTCGGGTAAAGAGAGGGGCGGAGTTGTCAACTGATCACCATCTGGTGGTGAGTTGGGTCGAGTGGCGGGGGAAGCCTTTGGATAGACCTGGTAAGCCCAAACGTGTAGTTCGGGTGAACTGGGAACGTCTGGAGGAGGCCCAAGTTCAGGAGGCCTTCAACTCACACCTCCGGCGGAGCTTTTCGGGCATTCCTGTGGAGGTTGGGGACATTGAACCAGAGTGGTCGGTGTTCAAAGCCTCTATTGCCGAAGCCGCGGCGGTGAGCTGTGGTCTCAAGGTCCTAGGTGCCTCAAGGGGCGGTAACCCTCGAACCTCCTGGTGGACACCGGTGGTCAGGGAAGCCGTCCGACTGAAGAAGGAGGCCTTCAGGGATTTGTTATCCCGGGGGACTCCCGAGGCAGTTGCAAGGTACCGACAGGCCCGAAGGGCAGCAGCCTCAGCCGTGGCCGAGGCAAAGCAGCGGGTGTGGGAGAAGTTCGGAGAAGACATGGAAAAAGACTTTCGGGCGGCACCAAAGTTGTTCTGGAAAACTGTCCGACACCTCAGGAGGGGGAAGCACGGAACCATCCAAGCTGTGTACAGTAAGGATGGGACGTTGTTGACCTCAACTGATGGAGTGTTAGGGCGTTGGAAGGAGCACTTTGAGGAACTCCTGAACCCGACAACTCCGCCCTCTATGTTAGAGGCAGAGCTGGAGTATGAAGGGGGATCGACACCAATCTCCCGGGGGGAGGTCACTGAGGTCGTCGAACAACTTCACAGTGGCAAAGCCCCGGGGGTGGATGAGATCCGCCCAGAAATGCTGAAGGCTCTGGGTGTTGAGGGACTGTCATGGTTGACACGTCTCATCAACGTTGCGTGGAAGTCGGAAACAGTACCGAAGGAGTGGCAGACCGGAGTGGTGGTTCCCCTTTTCAAAAAGGGGGATCAGAGGGTGTGTGCCAATTACCGAGGCATCACACTACTCAGCCTCCCCGGGAAAGTTTACTCTAAGGTACTCGAAAGGAGGGTCAGGCCGATTGTCGAACCTCAGATTGAGGAGGAACAATGCGGATTCCGTCCTGGTCGTGGAACGACGGATCAGCTTTTTACTCTCGCAAGGATCCTGGAGGGTGCCTGGGAGTATGCTTATCCAGTCTACATGTGTTTTGTAGACTTGGAGAAGGCATATGACCGGGTTCCAAGGGAGTCACTGTGGGAGGTGCTGCGGGAGTATGGGGTGAGGGGGTCTCTGCTCAGGGCCATCCAATCTCTGTACTCCCAAAGCGAGAGCTGTGTCCGGGTCCTCGGCAGTAAGTCGGACCCATTTCAGGTGAGGGTTGGCCTCCGCCAGGGCTGCGCTTTGTCACCAATCCTGTTTGTAATATACATGGATCGGATTTCGAGGCGTAGTCGTGGGGGAGGGGGTCTGCAGTTCGGTGGACTAAGGATTGCACCACTGCTTTTTGCAGATGATGTGGTTCTGATGGCTTCATCGGTCTGCGACCTTCAGCACTCACTGGATCGGTTCGCAACCGAGTGTGAAGCGGCTGGGATGAGGATCAGCACCTCCAAATCTGAGGCCATGGTTCTCAGCAGGAAACCGATGGACTGTCCACTCCAAGTAGGGAATGAGTCCTTACCCCAAGTGAAGGAGTTCAAGTATCTCGGGGTCTTGTTCTCGAGTGAGGGAACAATGGAGCGTGAGATGGGTCGGAGAATCGGAGCAGCGGGAGCGGTACTGCAGTCTCTTTACCGCACCGTTGTGACGAAAAGGGAGCTGAGCCAAAAGGCAAAGCTCTCTGTCTACCGGGCCATTTTCGTTCCTACCCTCACCTATGGTCATGAAGGATGGGTCATGACCGAAAGAACGAGATCGCGGGTACAAGCGGCCGAGATGGGTTTTCTCCGCAGGGTGGCTGGTGTCTCCCTTAGGGATAAGGTGAGAAGTTCGGTCATCCGGGAGGGACTCGGAGTTGAACCGCTCCTCCTTCGCGTCGAAAGGAGCCAGTTGAGGTGGTTCGGGCACCTAGTTAGGATGCCACCTGGGCGCCTCCCTAGGGAGGTGTTCCAGGCACGTCCAGCTGGGAAGAGACCAAGGGGTAGACCTAGAACCAGATGGAGGGATTATATCTCTTCTCTGGCCTGGGAGCGCCTTGGGATCCCCCAGTCAGAGCTGGTTGATGTGGCCAGGGAAAAGAAAGTTTGGGGCTCTCTGCTGGAACTGCTACCTCCGCGACCCGACCACGGATAAGCGGGAGAAGATGGATGGATGGATGGCATTAAATGTCACGCTGAGTACTTCAAAATGTGTGGCAATGTTGTTGATCTCTATAGGTTGAAAATATATATTAAATAGATAAAAACAAATAAAGAATAATAAACATATTTGCATGAATATTTTCTTTAACGGTAGCAATTATGTTCTATTATTATATTTTCACCACATCTATATAACTTCAGGTGCAGCTGACACTGATGCTGTTTCTCACCCAGCACTTTGGAGCCCTGGTTGGGTCCGTTGGGCAGGGGCCAGTCAGGGGTGCTGTGCTTTCCTCTCAGTTTGATGGTCAGCTGACCTCTGAACGGCTCGTCGTCCCAGCCTGCGATCAGCCTGCCGCCCTTGAACAGGAAACACACACATCACACACACATCAAACACTGCAGCAGAACCAGCTGTCATTCAAACGGTTTCCAGCGGTGTGAAGACTTTTTACTCAACTTTTTTACTTTAAAACAACTTTGAGGTACCTTCCTTGAGTATTTTCACTTCTCTTTACTACATTTTGGAGGCAAATATTATACATTTGACCTCAGTATGTTCATTTTAAAGTTACTTTGCAAAGTATGAATCAACTTACAGATGATATAATACAGCTAACCACTGTTATACAAAAACAATTAACATAGCTCCACCTTTGGAAGATGCAACATTAAAATGATAAATATGTTAGATGATCAATACAAATAAAATGAAAAACTATGGTGAACAGAACAAAAATGAAAAAGAGAGACAGCACCATTTTAGACAGGTCAACTGAACAATGTTTAATCTCTAAATAAAGCGAGGAACAGTGATGGCAAGATCTGATTTAAGAGGATAAAACAGAAGAATAGAAAAACAAGTGAAAAATGTAAGAATGTTTAAAGGGGCGCTATTATGCTTTTTGGGGTTTTCCTGAAAATAAACGTCTGCACTTAGGGGGACGAAGGCAGCAGCAGTGTGCCGCCTGCGACTCCCCCCCATTTTAGTGAGTTATCTGACGTATGAGGAACAAAACATCGTATTAGGTGATAAGAATAGTTACATTCTTAATTTTAAGTAACATTTTAGGTACTAAATGAGGAGACCCTGACCTGGATGGAGATGTAGACGGCGTCCACCACCACCGTGTTGTATACTGGCACCTCCCGGGCCTGTCTGATGGACGAGCTGTTCAAGTGGTCGGGAATCTCCAGAACTCCAAGCACGGTCAGCTTATTGAGCGCGGGGGTGTCACTGTCCAAAACCACCCACTTTCCTGTGGTTTAACAGGAGGGACAAGTATTATAATATGATATCTGGCACAAACTGAATCTTCATTCCTCATTGGCAGAGGTGGGAAGTAGAGGAGTACAAATACTTCGTTACTGTCCTTAAGTACATTTTTCTGGTGTCAGTACTTTACTCCACTACTTATTTTTCTGATGACTTTTTACTTTGACTTCTTACATTTTGAACACAAATACCTGTGCTTTATACTTCTTACATTTTCCAAACAGGCTGGTTCCTTGGTGGTGTGATCATTATTATTTAGTCATTGCGTGCCTATTGATTTGAACACGATCCGTGTATCCATCATTTCCTGGTCTTCTCTAAAGAAGAGGGACCAATGGAAACGTTGTCATGCTGCCGTTGTTCAGCATGGAAACATTCATTAGCTAACAATGACATTATTGTTCTATTAATATAAAGGGAGGTCAGGTACTCTTTAAAACAGCTGCTAGTTATGGGTACTTTTTACTGAAGTACATTTCAAAGCCCATACTTCTTTACTTGAGTAAAGAAGTTTAGTCAGTACTTCTACTTTTACAAACACAAATATCTGTACTTCTACTTGAGTAAAGGATGTGTGTACTTTTACTATCTCTGGTCATTGGTGATTGATTTCACATCAACGCTGTCTACATAATGAGCATTATTCAGTAGTTTTCCTTCCTTTTGAATGTTTTCGTTATCTTCTAGACATTACCTGCTGGGATGACCACATCACTGCCTGCTCTTGGGGCTTGTTTGTTATTCTCAGCTGAACTTGTCCAGAAAGATTCATCAGACCACCGGCTACAGAAAGACACACAATCAAAAAACACTTTACTACAGGGAATCCAGAGGAAACACAATCATTATTTTCAGTTGAAGATATTATAATATTTGTGACTTTTCTTCCATGTTACTGCGTGTGTGGTTCGCTGGTCAGTGTGTGGTTTCTTTACATTTTCTTTATGTTGTGTCACTTTAAAAGTACAATTCTACGAGCATCTACAAAATTGTCCCCCGGGGAAAAAGAACATAAAAAAAGGGGGAAAAAAGGCTTCTAATTAAACACTTTTTCTGTAAAAAAAAAATAACGTCTTTAAAAATCAAAGTTTTGCGAAATGATTATTCTACTATTCCCTTGGATTTCAGAGAGAATTCTAGTAATACAAAAACAACGTATCTTTATATATAGTTCTAGTTCCTACCTTAACTTGGTCTTGTTTTAAGATAAAAACACTCATTACACAATATTTAAATAAAAAAACAGGTTATTCAGATTAAAATGCAGATATGATTTTTAGAAATGTGGAGCTTTTCACATGTAAATACAATAGTTATGATAAATCTACAATATATATAACATAATGCCAGCAAAATGTGTACTTTTGAATACTTTAAGTTGAAATAAAGATCTTCCTGCTCTTGAATAAAATGTTGCAGTTTAACGTACATGAAATTGGCAGGCCGGTGGGTGGGGAGGGGGGGCACTGTGGCTGGGGGTGGGGGGGTAGGTGTGATGCAGTTGGGGTAGAAGCAGCGGTACACCCTGAACTGCACCGCGGAGTCCAACAAGGAACGGTCGGCACTCTCCCGACGCCGGCGCTGACTCGTCCTCCCAGAGACTGCAGACAAAACACAATGTCAAATCACTAAATCAGTGAGTGATCAATGAATTTCAGTTTTAGGTCATCTCGATGCAAATGATCACATTTTCAGAAAATCTAACAGCTCATGTTACATTAAAATGTGGATTCAGACCAATGACAATAACTATGTTAATGTAAATAATGCTGCAAGTTTAAATTCTTAATCTAATTTCTAAAGGTACTATATACATCCTTGTATTATATATATTGTGTATAAGCTTGATGTTATCTTTTTTGAAAAACAGTTAAACAGCTGAATAAGTAAGCAGGATAAACATCTTTTATACCCTAAATATGTAAATACCAAAACATTCTCAGGCACATTTTTAAGGCACAATAACAAAGGCATCATTTGTTTTTAACCTTTAGATTTTCTAGTTTTTAAAATGGTGAAAAATAATGTCCATTAGAAAATCAAACAGGCAAGGTGACATCTTGTTTTGTCTGACCAGCAAGTATTCAATTAAGACACATACTAGAAAAAACAGGAAGTCCTCATACGTGTAGATCTACACTGAACATTTGGCTACAGATCCATAATAAAGTGTGGCGTACTGATGTAGTAGAGGTCGTTGGAGCTGCTGTTGAAGAACCAATCTCCGTTCCTGTTGTTGCTGTAGCTGAGCGGCATGGACGAGCCGTTCCTCTCGTCGATGATTCGGAATTTATCCGGACTCTGGGTGAAGTTGTGGTTGATGATCACAAATTCATCAGCCTGTGTGAAGCACAAGCAAAAAACGTCAGTTTACCGTGAAAAACAGGTGAAGTGTATTAGCAGAGGTGGGGAAAGTACCCAGATCTTGTATTTAAGTAAAAGTAGAAGTACTGTAGAGTGTAGGAATACTCTGTAGCAAGTACAAATCCTGCAAAAAAAAGGTTATTTAAGTAAAAGTAGAAAAGTTTACGCATCAAAATATAAGTAGTAAAAGTAAAAAGTAGTCATTGTGCAGATTGGTCCATTTCAGAATAATATATATGATATGTTTTATAATGATTGATCATGAAAGTGTTCTCAAAGCTGGTAAAGGTGCAGCTAGTTGTAATGACTTTGTATACTGCAGGGTAGCTTGTGAATTTACTCCAGGTGGAACTAAAGTCTGATTTAACACTTGATTATATTTCAGATTATCAATAAACATACAATGAATAAAAGTACACTTTTAAAAATATTTTTATCTCTGAATTGTAGTGGATTAGAAGTAGCATTAAATGGCAATACTCAAGTAAAGTACAAGTGCCTCAAAATGAAGTACAGTGCTTGAGTAAATGTACTTAGTTACTTTACACCACAGGTATTTAAAGTGTGGTCCTTGTGTCGCATCATGTGAGGGATGTTGCAGGTACCTTGAAGCCGTAGAATGTTCCTTCGTAGGTGATGTTGGTGACGTGGTCCATGTCATCAAAGATCATGTTGTACGTTAGTCCAGAGGGGAGCATGGCCATCCAGCCCAGCTTATGAGTCATCCTCTTCTTCAGATAGGGAACGGCGCTGGAGCCTGTACAAAAAACAAAATCCTTTCATTTATACAGTGGGAACATCATACTATGATCACGCCAATCAAAAGCAAAATGATAGTTATTACATTATTTCCTACATGCATCTAATTGACATTATGTAGACTAATAAGATGAAACTAATAACACTATTTACTGACGCTGACTGTTTTAATGCTTTCCAAATTAGTGTACAAATTACAATACTTGACTGTGTGTAGATACATGACACTACAATACAGTAAAGTTCAATATTTTAAATATAGTTTGTCACAGTTGGAATTATAATAAAGCTAAAGCACTATTACCTGTATTCTTGTTTTTATTCCTGTCCTATTCGATTTTAGCTTTTTTTAAATTTGTATTAGCATTTTCTGACTGCTTCTGACCTCCAAATCAAACTTTTATTAAATGTCCTTCTATAATGTGTTTCTGTTGCTCTATAGCAGGGGTCGGCAACCTTTTTGATATGAAGTGCCCTTTAAAAAAAAATTGTTATCAGCGTGCCAACGATCGAGAATTATCAACGGAGGGGGGGGGGGGGGGTTGAGGAGCTTAACTATCAACAGGATGGCGGGGGAGCCTCGCTGCGGGGAAGCAGTGTGTGGACCTGTCAGTGCAACTTACATGATGCCGAATTTAACAAACACATTTAAATAATTGGTTTAAACGGCATAATAATAAGGCTGATCGTCCGTTCTGTGATTCTCCAGAGCACACATGTTATGATATTAGGGTCATGCAGAGTGAGATGAGATCGCTGTCCCTTTAAGAGAGAGAGAGAGAGAGAGAGAGAGAGAGAGAGAGAGAGAGAGAGAGAGAGAGAGGGGTGTGGCTTGTGCATGTGTGTGTGTGGATGGTCGAGCGAGAGTGAGGGAACGTGTGTATGTTTCTGGAAGTGAAACGAGGCAGCAGAAAAACAGAGGTCTGTGATGTATTTTGTGAAACAGAGGAACAACTAAATAAATGCAAAGGCCTCCCAAGAAGAGCTCGCCTCTCTCCAGTCATTTAAGCTAAAGTGGGTTATTGAACCTGAAGCTTGTTGCTTCTGCCCTCCTCGACTACGGTCTGGGAGCCGACAGGAAAGTTCAACACACAGATGGCCAGTCCGCCCCTTTGTAGCATATTATTTCGATGAGCAGATCGCCACTGGGCTTTCAACTAAAGACACAGCCACGCAAAAACTGCGGCATTTGTACAGCTCCTTATGGGTACTGCAATTAGTGAAGTGCTTTCCTCCGTGGTGAAACGATCAGCACTGCACCACGGAGGAAAGCGGCAGAAAGTCACCTGGAGTTAAAGAAAGCGGGGCTGCGTTGCGTGCATGGCTTCCTTCTGCAGGTAACGGGGAGACGCTCTCTGGCGGCGGTCTCGTTCAGGATCCGAAAATACAATTTAAATATTTTGCACACTTATTCCACTTATTCCTAGTGTGCCACTGGTTACGGTGCCGCGTGCCAGCATGCCAGGGGTTGCCGACCCCTGCTCTATAGTTTCCGCCCCATACTGCATTTCCCACTAACCACCAGTAGAGGTCAGTAAAGATTACAGAGGTGAAAAGTAGTGAGTCTGTGTATTTTATTACCATGTGAGTTGATTAAGATGACGTCCTTGCCCTCCAGAGATTGCGGCGATGGATTGTTGAATGCGAAACGATGGAAGTTGACGGTGTGGTCGCACACGGCGCCGGGGAAACCCACGCTCCACTCGGCACTCTGGGAACAGTGGGCGGGGTCCAGCAGGGCGCTTAGAGGCACCACTTTATGGTTGATGGTTCCTGGTATCAGGGAAACATGGGGGACAGAGTTGATTTGAATGAAGGAATGGTAAGCACACCTGAGCCCAAACCTGATATTTGCTGTTTTAGGTTGTTATGACATGAAAATGAAAGACGTACTTTTGAACAATTCTCTTCATAAGGAGCCAATACACTTAGGGCTGAGGGTTACAAAGACAAACTTAATAAAACCGGAAATATTTTTAACAGTTTTTCCTCATTTGCTTTAGTTAAATTCACGAATGAGAATTTATTTTTTCCCAAGGTGTTCAAATCTCTTTGTTGTTTGTCTTATTGATTAAAAACAAATTGCACATGTTTTGGCACAAGACTACTACTGAGGCATTAAAGGGGCCTGATCAGGCTCATGTTCAGGTTCGTATTGTATTGTGTTCCTCTACTCTGACATGTCACCATGCTTTCATTTTCAAAAAGCTCTTTATTGTTCTCATACTGCCTGTGCTGCAGCACCTCTTTTCACCCTCTGTCTGAAACCAGAGCCCAGTCTGCTCTGATTGGTGAGCTGGTTGGCTCTGTTGTGATTGGTTAGCAGCTTTTTTGCATTGTTACATGTAGTCTCTACTACTGTATATGGCTATACCATGGCTATACACGACGTATCAAAGGGACACAGTAAGCAGTCAGGGATATTTGTGCTTTAGAAATATATTATAATAACAATCCAATTGTTACTTTCGTATCATTAATAAATAACACATTAAATGAAAACTGTAATGGCGATCATTTCCAGATAAATCTTATGGATTGAGTGACTGATTAAAGGTGTAGTTAGTTAAATTAAAGACACATGGGCAATAGGTTGAAGACAGAAACAGTAAGAGATGACAGTACCTGTGAGGGAGCCGTCAATGTCCATCAGCTGTGCCTCGTGCTCCCACCTGAAGCCCACCTTGTTGGGTGAATTGAAGTACTTGATCCCAGCAAACTGGGCGGCCCAGCCTCCACAACGATCCAGGCACGTGCCGTCGATCCTGGCCACTCCGATGGCAGCGCACGAGCCCCTGTCGAAGTTAATGAACTTGGTGTTGAGGACACTCAGGCCATCGTCAAGTGGCGCGATGACCCCCCGGGTTGTGCAGTAGTCCTGTCCCAGTCCCAGCTCTTCCACGTGACCCACGATGGTGCAGTTAGACATCGTGGCCCCTCCTTCCTCGCCGAACCCGCTCACGGCCCATCGAAGGACGCGCTTTGCTTCGATACCGGCTTTCTCGTTGTTCACCATGATGAACTCGTGGAACTGCACTGAGCCCACGTTGACCCACTCGGCACCTTTCTCGCAGTTCCAGGTGGTGAGGCCTCGGAACACGGCGGGCTCGGGGGTTGAGGAGCGGCAGCCTCCGTTCTTCATGGGGAAGTAGTCGGTGAAGATCCAGATGCCGAACCAGCCCTGGGAGTGCACGGTGTTGTTGTAAAACTCACCCAGAGGAACCCTCTTCTGGCAGATGCTGCTGTCGTAGGACGGGCCATCAGGGTGTTCATGCATGCGGTACCAGAACCCGAAGTGGGTGCCCCCCGCTGCGGCGTTGTGGCGGATGATGTTGTTGGGGTTAGTGACCCAGTAGGCGGCGGGGGTGACGTCGTCGTTCAGCAGGCTGGTGCTCTGTTTCACAAACACAGCCAGGTTGTACTGTAGGACGTTCCCCGTCTCTATGCCGTCCTCGATGAAGAAGGCGCCGCCCATGATGTCGTAGATGACGTTGTGCTCCACCAGCAGGTTGTGGGTGTTGTGGATGGTGACGGCCCTGTTGAAGGTCTGATGGATGGAGCAACCCCGCACATAGGACTTGAATTTGATGTCTCCCATCAGATGCCAGTGGATGGGGTAACGCCCCAGCCTGAAGGCCTGTCCTGCATGGTAGATCTGAGGAAGACCAACATTTTGGTGTGAGGATGAGGAGAACAAATGCTGTAAACAAATAAAGAAGTTGAAATCATCTCACCTCAACATATTCCAGTCGGCCGATTGCCAGATCCTGTCCCGGAGTGGCTGCGTGAAACATGATGGCCGCTCCAAACTGATCGCTGCCCGTCTCCTCTCCGAATCGCCCTTGGAAACAGGTTTGGGTGGCGAATTCACCTGTGGCAGGGACAGAAGGATGTTACTACTGCATATCCATATGCTGTATACGCAGAATTATGACACAAGCTCCACATTGATATCAAGTCAGCAGATTTTTTATTAAATTAGAAGCTACTATTTTGTTCTGATTTAAAAGGCTCTCCGTACTATTTATAATGAATTCCAACTTTGTTTTGTAGTTTGTCTTAACTTTAAATAATTATGTCGGTTTTACAAGCATAAATCTTTACATGATGTATGTTTTTTCTTATTGTTTTAATCATTTATTTGAAGTCACATAATATTAATATAACATGTTGCCCAATTGACTATTCAGTCTATTAAGTGATCCAAAAACTAACAAGCAATAAATACATAAATAATAAATAGAATTCGAGCTGATATTAATATTATTGGATGATGAAAACATAATTTTTTTATCATCAATTTATTTAAAATGTTAAAGGTGACCTATCATGCAAAATGCACTTTTGTACGTCTTTTATACATGAATATGTGTCCCCGGTGTTCCAGGGAACTCACCAAGTGTCAGAAAAAACAACCCTCTCTATTTTCCTCCATACCCAAATGTCTAAAAAAGGGACTGCAACGGATCTGATACAGACTGATCCAGATTTGAACACTTCTATAACGTCACAGAAGTGACGCTACGACTATTGGGCCAACTCCACCAATCAGGAGGAGACAGCCACGGACGGGCTAAAATGCATGATCTGTTTGGTATTTTGAAAAATAAAAAGTATAAATATGCCTTATTATGGTCCTACAGTATATTATTCAAATATAGCATGATAGGTCCACTTTAAATGAACTTTGCAGTTTGTTTCTGGATTTTAGCTGACTAAAGCTTTCTTAACTTGGATGCAGCTTTTAAAATTGAATAAGAAAATCTGAAACCCAGTACCTGTGTTGAAGCCAGCGGGGCAGGGTTTGATATCATCCTTCCATTCTTCATGTTGGGCGCCTCGTATCAAAATGTTCCTGGTGAGGAGCCCCACCTCGGCGCGGCCCTCAAACACCGTGCCGTCGGGCAGCGTGACGGACACCCCCAGGTGAGAGTACTCCAGCGCTTCGGTCAGAGTCAACGTCTTCCCGTCAGCAGACACAGCGGCGATTTTCCTCACCTCATTCTCTTTCTGGCTGTGCCTGGAAACAAAATGAATGATTTAGAGCTGCAGCTCCAAAATACTGTTTTATCTCTGCCAATGTAGATACAATTAAGCAGTGAATATGATTGGATCCTCACAAAGCTTTCAAAAGGTGATTCAATGTGTAAAGCTATCCACCTAACTCTTCTTATAGTATATTAAAGGGGCCCTATTATGCTCATTTTATTTTCTTATTTGTATTTTGTGCCTCTGCTGTGACATCATTCCATGCTTTAATGTTCAAAAAGCTCTTTATTGTTCTCATACTGTGATGCAGCTCCTCTTTTCACTCTCTGTCTGAAACCAGAGCGCAGTCTGCTCTGATTGGTTAGCTGTTCCGCTCTGTTGTGATTGGTCAATAGCTTAGAGATGTGTTTGAAATCTCCCCCCTTAGCATATCACGTACAATGTGTTTGAGCGCTAATAAAGCGCAAGTGTTACACGTATATATATAAAGGTGTTACATAGCGATCACTTTGAGATCATGTTGTCCAGTCTATCTCACCAGCTAGCTGTCACTGCAGTTTGGCTCTTACTTTCTGTCATTTTGTACCAAAATTACACATTTCTATTGCATAATTGCATCATTTTTTTGAATGGTCAGCTAAGAAGACAAAAGTCAGATTTTTCTTTTAACTCAACTTTGATCAAATATGTAGTTACTGTGTTTTGACCTTTTAAAAGAAGTGTCTTCCATAAAAAAAAAAGGTTTTCTGCTTTGACACTGGAGTTTGAGACTGTACCTGTCTCCGGTTGAGGCGATGACAATTTCGTCTCCAACATTCCATGTGACCCCCTTCATGAGAGTCAGTGAGTCGGAGCCTGCGCTCGCCGTCTGCGCCAAATGGGTCCAAGTGACAGGAACAGGAATACCTGGAGAAACAGGTTGTCAACAAAGACTTGCATCTGAGGGGGGGGGTGGGGGGGTCCATCCAATAATAACTTCTTCTCCTCCAGGACACGCGACTCAAATGACTCTGTCAGCTTACTTACATGTAATCAGGGGGTTTTCAGATATTGGAGTGAGGACATTTCTGTTCAAAGTTGTTTAAGTTAGATGACTACGATTCAGTGTTGGAATTAAAAAATATGCCTTTAAAAGTAAAAAATAGTATTTAAATAAAAATACTAAAGTTGTTCTACTAGCAACCTATGTAGTAACAAAAGTAAAAAATAAAAAAAACTTGGTAAGCCAAACGACCCATTTCCTAGTGATGTATGAACATACGTTTATTATATTATCCCTGATGCATTAATGTGTGAATGGATTGATGTGGAGCTGATTTTTACTACACTAAACGGGTGTTAACGGGTGTAGCAGACAGAAATGATGTTGATCCTCTCGTCATTTTGAATGTGTTCCTGTGTGTGTTCATACCATTCAAGTCCAGAACTCCCTCTCTGACACCCAACGTCTTGGTTCCATAGATAGGAAGTTCAGGTGAGCGCAGGTTTCCATGGAGCGTGATTATGGCTTTGTGCTGGAAGGGCGCCCCCTTCTGGCCGATCTGAAGACGTCCGCCATCTGTGATCAGGATGTTTTCAGCCTGCAGCTCAATGTCTGCTTCATCAAATACCAAAGTCCCTCCTGAGCACAAAGAAACACACACATTACAGTGTTTGTGAAGTGTGAGTGTAAGTTTATATATATTTTAGATTAATAAAAAATGATATTGCCAGTATATCAGTTGTCTCCATACAAAACTGAATTCAGAAAAATGCTTGCTTGTGTCTTAGAAAAAATCAACACCTTCCCTACGAACCTTTACGACAAAAATAAATAAATATATAAATTATATTTCCCTTCCTAAAATAGTTTCAGAAAAGACATGAAAATAACAAAAAGACACTAAAAGCAAGAAAGGAAAATAAATTTGCCTCAAAAAAATTATATTTATCATTACATATAAATAACGTCCATACATAAACACAGCCAAAACACCTGTGAAAATGCACTTTTTTGTACCTTGGATGAGGAGCATTTTCAGCACAGGGGTGCTGGTGTCCAGCAGGATGAACTGGCCTTTAGTGATGACGGCAAACGAGCCCCTCTCGGGGGGAGACAGACCGCCCCACGTGAACCTGGACGACCACAAGTCAATGTAGAAGAAATCTGCATTATCCTGAAGAAAGAGACAAGTACTGGATTAACACAAACATGTACAAAAAAAGATCTGAAATCAGTGTCATTATGTAAAACACTGTGTTGTGATTTATCTCAGGGGGTGGTCCCTCACCATCTGGGCGATGCCTCGGTCTGCGATGCTGACTCGGACCTTGGCTTCCTGAGAGCGCTGCTGAGAGTTGGTCACACAGATGATGTGTGTGTTGTTGGCGGACTGAACGTCACACACAGAGCCTGCGATGGTCACGTTCACATCACCCATGTCGGCGCTGTAAGGTGATGATCAATTATTAAAATATAAAGCTTATATTTGACATTGTATTGTGACATACAAATATTATTGACTTTATGTATAGAATTAAATAAATATAGTACAATATATAAGGTACACGTTACAATTACTCTACTGACTTACACATAATAAACCTCTTTATTATAATGTAATAAATCAGATAAATCCTGTACATTTCATTTTTGTATCATTTTTATAAATGATTATAAAATACAGTAACATGATATTCAAGAATAATATCAGCTATATATTAAAATACAAATATTATCTTACTTTAAAATACCATATCATACTACAAAAAGATAGTATACATTAATATATTATAATATAAAATAGTATAACTGATATTATCTTGTTTGAGTTGAGTAAATTATACTATATTGCATTATATTAATTAGATAAATAATATAATCTTATATATTCTAATTATATAGAATAGAAGAGAAGACATCAAATAAACTGTATTATACATTTACATTGCCTTCAAATAATACATATCTATAACAAACTGTTGATAAACTCATTTTTATTATATTCATATGATGTTAAGGTATATGAGAGTATTGAGGTATGCTATGTTTAATAATGCTATGTTATTGTATCATTTGTTGTATCTTAATAAAGAAACCTTTAGAAATACATATGAAATCTTATTTAAAATATAAACATATAATAATATATATATACGGTTGTCTACTATTTATAATAAGGTGTTTATATATAATTAACTGTACAGTAAATCTTTATTATTGGTATTTTGCATAATGTATTTATGTGAAAATGCTACTAAAAATTAAAATATAATGTTTTACGTGTCAAAAGTCAGACATTCAAGTCAGGTGATAAACCGATGAAAGCACAGACTTGGTGCCATGTAAAAGAGATGTTGTGTAAGTTGAGTGCTTTGTTCTGAACCAGAGGAGCGTATCTGGGTGTGGCCCTCTGTTCACCTGAAGCCGGAGCCGCTGATGGTGAGCCGGGTGCCTCCAGCGGTGCCTCCTCTGCGTGGAGAAACCTCAGAGATCACCGGAGTCAGTTTAGATTTATACGTGTAGCCATTTACTATGTCGACATCATCCAGCTGGTTGACGACAGCCACCACGCACGCCACCTCCGACTGATTACCTGAGAGCAGACAGCGTGTCAAACACACAGTACAACAACAACAAAAGGACAGCGGGAATCCAGATGCATGCTCAGAGATAACATATGTCTCATCTTCCTTAACAAGTTATTGTGACATTTGACATGTCATGTTCTCCTGCCATGAAAGGCTGTGGGCATTCCTCAGCCTGTCTCCATTAGAGCGTTTAGAGATCACCTTTGACAGGTTAAAGACTGCTTTGACATAATGAAACTAACTAAAATGATCATTAGCGTGGACAGATTCTTGGAAAAGCCCTTAACCTTTACTAAAACGGTGGATTAGAATAAGTAGAATACAACAGTTTTTTCCGGATGTGCAAGAATGTAAGATACTGGATATTGTGCTTCCCGTAATAATACCGGTAGTAGGCTACAATAAATAAATTAGAAAAAACGATGTGTATCTCTGTGTTGTCTTTGAACCTCTGTGGATAATCCAGGTGAAATACAGTCAGCTCAACTCACTCTTGATGGATGGGGACATGCAGTAGAGGCGGGACGATGTGGACATGTCTCTGTGGACGTCACACGCCTCCCCGCAGATCGTCACCGTGGAGACATCCGGGTCAAAGCCTGAACCCTGCACCACCAGCACAGCGCCGCCACCAAAACTGCCTGCATCACAGAGGAGGGAGAAATGACGTGTTCAGTAAGAAAGTATTGATATTGATATGGTGCAGCAAATGAAAGCAAAAAAGAATAAAGCTATTAAATATAAGTGCCAATAGAGGGAGTGCTGTAAAAGCATCAGCAAGCCTATTGATTGATTAAATACAATGCAGTGTGGTGACTCTAGTTAACCATAATTCACTTTTGGGTCACAGTTCCTACACAGACCTGGTTTAGCGTAACACCGGAGATATAGGTTGCCAAGCTAGAGCTAGCAACGCACTCTAACTTGACTCTCCTCACTGAGTACATGTCTGATACTACTATTGCTTGATGGAAAATAAAGAGTGGAAATCCCTTTTAAATACTCCGCCTCCGACTCCTTCTTACCGGCACTACACTGGTGACCCTGAGTTTTTCGAGATAGTTTCCGGAAAAAATGTGAACATGGCTGAACGATATGTTTTCGTTAAGCTGCCGGAGTTTTGGGAGCATGCCGCATAGGCATGGTTTGCACACATGGAGGCTCACTTCACTTGCAAGCATCTCCACGACGAAGATCTGAGATATTACCACGTGGTGGCTTCGCTGGGGGTTTCTACTTCAGCCAGCTTAGTGGGTTTCATCGCAGCACCCCCAAGCCTCGGCAAATACGAGGCTATCAAGGCTCTTCTCCTGAAGACATTTGGTTTATCGACGAGAGAAAGAGCCTGCCAAATTCTGGACATTCAGGGCCTCGGAGATGGCAAGCCATCTCAGTTAATGGAGAAGATGCTAAGCCTGCTAGGAGGGGAAGATACCCAGATTTTGTTCATGGAGATGTATCTTCAACACTTACCTCTCCGGGTCCAGACAGCGTTGGCCAAGACATCCATCACGGAGCCCTGCGCGCTGGCCGGAGAAGCGGACCGTTTCTTCCTGGCTTCACGACAGTCTGGTGCGGAGGCGTTGGCTGTGGCGCACAGCGGCCCTTCTGCGGGCAACAAAGCATGGCGGAGGCCGGACACAGCAACGCCAAGTCGGCGAGGGGATACCGGTGAGTGCTACGTTTCGGGACGATGGCAAAGAGGTGCATCGCTCCATGCAGCTACAAGCCTCCGGGAAACGGGGGTGCCGACGCTCAGCAGTGCCTCTGAGCGTCGGCGGCACGGGCAGGCTCTTTTTCGTCAAAGACGGTGTTTCAGGGAGCCTGTTTCTGTGCGACACGGGCGCGCAGCGGAGTGTGGTTCCCGCGTCGAGAGAAGACATCACTCGAGGTGGGCACGGCCCACGGCTAACAACGGGCCAATTCGCACGTACGGATTACGGCTTATGTGTTTGTGCATCGGTGGACAGCGTTTCAGCTGGGAGTTTGTAACAGCGGACATTTCTTTTCCTCTTCTTGGGGCGGACTTTTTGTGTGGTCATGGGCTGTTGGTGGACATTAAAAATAAACGTTTAGTGGATGCCTTAACGTTTTCTTCTCTCGTGTGCACACTCGGCAGCGCAGCGTACGACGGGCTGTCAGGCTCGCTGTCGGGGGAGGACATTTTTCTCAGACTTTTGGCCGAGTTTCCTGATCTGTCGCTGCCCACTTTCTCCGCGCTCACCACCAAACGTGGCTTGCAGCACCCCGTCACCACCGAGGGGCCTCCAGTCTACGCCAGGGCCTGACGGTTGAACCCTTCTAAGCTAACCGTAGCGAGGGCGGAATTCGCAACCATGGAACGCCTGGGCATAGTCCGCCCATGGGCCTCTCCTCTGCACGTCGTGCCCAAGCCGAACGGCGGTTTCCGCCCGTGCGGGGATTACCGCCAACTCAACGATGCCACTACACCTGACCGCTACCCGGTGCCGCACATACAGGAATTTTCAGCGCATCTGGCCGGCACGAAGGTTTTCTCCAAGGTGGACCTGGTGCGTGGATACCACCAGGTGCCCATGCACCCCCTGGACATTTCCAAAATGGCAGTAATAACGCCTTTTGGACTCTTTGAGTTCCTGCGGATGCTTTTGGGCTCAAGAATGCCGCCCAGACGTTCCAGCGCCTGATGGATTCGGTGCTGCGGGACCTGCCGTTCGTGTTCGTGTACTTGGACGACATCCTCGTCGCCAGCGTTTCAGTGGAGGAGCACCTGTCTCACCTCCGGGCCCTGTTCACGCGGCTCAGCGAACATGGATTGATCATCAACCCTGCAAAGTGCCAGTTCGGGGTGTCGGACATTAACTTCCTCGGGCACCGCGTCACCAAGGACGGTGCAACACCCCTGCCGGCAAAGGTGGAGGCTGTTGCGGCTTTTCCTCGCCCGCTTACAGGTCGGTCACTGCGTGAGTTCCTGGGGATGGTGACTTTCTACCACCGTTTCATCCCCCGGGCCTCCCACATCATGCGGCCATTGTATGAGGCTCTGAAAGGCAAGACCCCCGTTCAGGCGATCGACTGGACATCAGAGGCGGAAGTCACTTTCACTGAAGTTAAGACCGCGCTGGCTCAAGCGGCTTTGCTGGCACACCCTTCATCCACGGCTCCCATCTCCATCACTACGGATGCTTCGGACTACGCAGCCGGCGCGGTGCATGAACAGTGGCTGGACGGAGCTTGGCAACCGCTCGCCTTTTTCAGCAGGCAGCTGACGCCGAGGGAACGCAAGTACAGCGCTTTTGACCTGGAGCTCCTGGGTCTTTATTTGGCTGTGCGGCACTTCCGTTTTCTGTTGGAAGGCCGTGAGTTCACAGCGTTTGTAGACCACAAACCGCTCACCTTCGCCATGTCAAAGGTGGCGGAGCCTTGGTCGGCACGTCAGCAGCGGCAGCTCTCCTACATTTCGGAGTTTACCACATACATTAAACACGTGGCTGGCAAGTCGAACTTGGATGTCGATTGCCTCTCCAGGGTCGTCATCGGAGCCGTCCAGCTGGGCCTGGATTATGCTCGTATGGCGGCGGACCAGGTCACCGACTCCGGCGCCCAGAGTCTGAAGACAGAGTGCGCTGGGCTGCGCCTGGAGGACGTGGTGTTCGGCGACGCGAGCATCACCCTTCTGTGCAATGTCTCTACGGGCCTGTCACGACCGGTCGTCCCCGCCAACTGGAGGCGTCCTGTCTTCGAGGCGGTGCACGGCTTGTCTCATCCTGGCGTTAAACCTTCGGTGCGCTTGGTGGCCGCGAAGTTTGTCTGGCGTGGGCTGAAAAAGGATGTAAGAGCTTGGGCTGGGGGGTGCGTGGCTTGTCAATGCGCTAAGGTGCACCGCCACACGAAGGCCCCTTTGGAGCGGTTCCTAGTGCCAGAGAGGAGGTTTGATCATGTTAACATCGACCTGGTAGGTCCGTTGCCCTCCTCTCAGGGTTTTTCCTACATCCTCACCATGGTGGATAGGACGACCCGCTGGCCGGAGGCGGTTCCTCTTGTGTCGACTTCAGCCGCTGACGTGGCTAGGGCTTTTATCGCAACGTGGGTGTGTCGTTTTGGCACCCCGTCAGCCATTTCCTCGGACAGGGGCTCACAGTTCACTTCAGGGCTCTGGGGCTCGGTTGCAGACAGTTTGGGGGTCAAACTGCACAGGACTACCGCTTACCACCCCCAGGCTAACGGCCTCTGCGAGCGCTTCCATCGCTCCATGAAGGCGGCGCTCAAGGCCGGCCTTACGGACGTTAACTGGGTCGACAAGCTGCCCTGGGTGATGTTGGGCCTGAGGACTGCGCCTAAGGAGGATCTGCAGTGCTCCACGGCGGAGATGGTTTACGGTCAACCCCTGAGAGTCCCAGGGGAATTCCTACCCAAGGCATCAGTTCCTTGGTCTCCTACAGCTCAACGGGTTTTCCTGCAAGATGCGGCGGAGGCTTTCGTTCCGGTTCCGACTTCTCAGCTACGCTCGGCTGGGCACGTTTTCATCCGCCACGACGCGCACAGGGCCCCCCTACAGCCCCCTTACGATGGGCCTTTCCGGGTTTTGGAGCAGGGGGACAAGCACCTGGTGGTCGACATGGGTGGCAAGGCGGAGACCGTCTCGGTGGACCGAGTTAAGGCTGCTCATTTGGACTTGAAGCAGCCGGTGGTGTTGGCCCGTCCACCACGACGGGGTCGCCCCCCGTCTTCGATTCCCGCTACGGTTTTGAGTCCTGTGGTCCCGGTTCCCACTTTGCCGGGAACCGCACTTTCAGAGGTTGTTTTGCCTGCCCCCATACTCAGGAGTAGAGGGGGTCGGCGTGTTGTTCCTCCCCGCCGCACGGACTTTGTTTATCTGTGAATTCTGGGGGGGCTTGTGTGGTGACTCTAGTTAACTGAGTTAACCATTCACTTTTGGGTCACAGTTCCTACACGGACCTGGTTTAGCGTAACACCGGAGATATAGGTTGCCAAGCTACTGTAGAGCTAGCAACGCACTCTAACTTGACTCTCCTCACTGAGTACATGTCTGATACTACTATTGCTTGATGGAAAATAAAGAGTGGAAATCCCTTTTAAATACTCCGCCTCCGACTCCTTCTTACCGGCACTACAGTAGCCTGATTGAGGCAGTACAAGTCAAATGTATGTGTATATCTGAAATAAGGAAGACTTTCTTTTGGTGGTTTATGTATGTATTCGAGAGTGACAATAGTATTTGATATTTCTGTGAATATTAGGAAAGTAAAGCCGTCATTTTGTCGGTTCAGAATGGCTTTAGATGGTCTGATAGCAGCAACAAAAAACATGTTTTATATATTAACTTGTGTATGTCTACAAGTGACGTTTGTTCTTGGTCTTTAACATTTCTTAATTGATGCTCTATTTGATTTTATATTGTTGTGTATTAACAAGTAGAAGCCTTTTTTCCCCCTCAAGACCTGTTGAGATCAACAATGTCTTTTACACAGGTGACCTGGCCAAAACAGTAGCCATATAGGACGTAGCCATATAGGACGTATACATTTTTTTGCTTTTGATACTGTATATTTTGTGTTTGTGACTGTGAATATAAAGTATAATGTAGAAATGAAGACACAGCCTCTGTCTTACCCTCGTTGGGCTGCACGCTGCTCAGGGTCAGCTCATACGTGAACATGACACTAGACTGGGCGAGACCCTTGACCTGGTGGAGCAGCACCACGGGGTACGGCCCCCCCGGGTTGTCTCCTGCAGTGCACTGCACCTGGGAGTCAGAGATCGTGGACACCACACAGGGGACGTGGTTCATGGTGACGGAGACGAGCTGAGAGTCGCTGCCAAACCCTGAACCTGTCAGGGTGAGCACCGCACCGCTCGGCCCTGTGGGAAATAACGGAGGAGAGAAGGAGTTACTGAGAGGACGCACACATGATGGGATGGAGCAAAATATGAACATAATACACTGAATCATATACATGTAGAGGCTTTGGCTTTATTCAGACAAACAGACAGCTTTTGTTGACCATATCCACTGATGTATGGGTAAATTGTAACTTGCAAATAAAAATGTTGACGCGTTAAAATTGTGCACTTTTTTAGAATTAATCTATGTACAGTTTATTCTGTTGTTCCGGTAACAAAATGTGCAACTACTGTCCTAGTGTTATTCATTTGATGTTTTTGGTACATCGAATCGCAAGGCTTGGCTCTTACATCTTTTTAATTTTCATGTTACGTTTTATTTTTAAATCAACAAATAAATGCCTTCATCAACAGCTAAAAAGCTGCTACCTTGACTCTAGCATATAGAGACCAGCATACTGACCAGTGGTGGGGCTGATGGAGCTGATGACAGGAGTGTATGCGGTGGAGTAGGTGAAGTTGAGAGGAGGATACTGCACGGAGAAGACCTGAATGTCGGCAGTCACCAGCCCCTCGCTGTGAGGGGGGGTCAGGCAGCGCAGCAGCCCAGCTGTCACCTCCTGGATCTCACAGGGTGCACCCCCCACCGTCACGCTTGTGTTCCCCGGAGCGAAGCCGTTTCCTGTAAACACCAGAGGGGTTCCTCCTGCCAGGCTGCCCTCCACAGGGACCAGGCCGCTCTGGGCGCTGCTGCTCAGGGTGAGGGACCCCGATGCGAGGCCTTTGCTTCTCACAATCACTCTGAGGGGGTGGTCACCCGCAGGCAGGGAGGCCACCATCAGCGTGATGTTGCCTTCACTCACATCTGTGACTTCCAGCTCTGAGGTGCCGGCAAACACTGCCACGTCCCCCACACTGCTGCCAAACCCTGAGCCGGAGATGGTGACAGTGATGAGAGCGCTGATGGTGTCGGGGAAAACACTGACAACCGCTGGAGTGACGGAGGAGGAGTAGGTGAAGGAGCAGCTGGAGTGACAGGAGCTTTGGATCCGGCCCAGGTTGAAGACCACATTCCCGGTGTGAGGCTGAGAAGGAGAGGTGTCGCAGGTGATGGAGGTGTCGGTGACTGACAGCAGGGAGCATGGCTCGCTGGCTACGGTAACGTCTCCTCCAGAGAAGCCGGAGCCGTGGATAAGGAGGCGTGTGAAGCCGGTGGGGCTGCCGGTGTCAGGAGAGATGGAGTCGACCACGGGAAGCACCACGAAGCGGCGGTGGAGCTCGCTCTGGATGGCCATGATGGCGCTGCCCAGGTTGTTGACTCTGACGGCGACGGGGTGAGGCACGCCGATGGAGAGGCCGCTCAGGCTGCTGAGCTGACAGCTGATCTCTGAGAAAGAGCTGTTCATGACCTCACAGGGCTGACCCCCCACTGTCACCTGCACACAAAAATATTACTTTTATAAAGACTGACAACAACACAAAGACTAAAGATGAATCATCTGGGAAAGGAAGTTACTATAGTATTTGCTAAAATCTTGTGCTTTATAATTGTTGTGTAATAGAGATTGTGTCTACCTGCCCAGAGACTGCTGATGGAAATTAATCAAATTCATTGAGACTTGTTATCTTCTTTAAAAAATATGATTTCACAACTAAATCATTAGAGTGTTGTTGCACTTGAACAACAGGTCTTCAGCAACAATTCAGTGAAGGTTAAAAGACACAATAATCAGCAGATATCAATGTATAACAGACATTCTTATTATATCTATTTAATTCCCATTCAAATCATAAAGCAGGAAAACCTGAAAAAAAGCAGCAATAGGAATCTCTGTTACTCAACATTTCAATATATTTAAAATCAGATCCCTCTAGTCATGAGCCATAGAGAAGATGCTAACCTCATTAGCGCAGGCGATGTCGCTGAAGCCTTCGCCCTGAATGCTGATGATCTGGTGGTAGGTGCCCTGGTTAGGGGAGATGGAGTAGACAGCGGGGGTGGAGCAGGCGGACACGATGTAGGAGAGGCCGATGGAGGTGTCGTTGATCTGGGGGCACTGTGGGGAGGCCACGCACTGCTGGGCTTCTCTGGAGACACGGCGAGAACCTGGAGGAGACATTAAAATCCATTGGTCAGATGGAAGCTTATCTTTGGATCTAACCCTGTTTTATGAGTTTTTGTCAAAAATATGTATTGGTCTTCATGAAATTATTTTGTACCTCCTGTTACGTGTCTGGCCTCGATGCCTCCCACGCTGACGGAGACCGTGCTGCTCTTCTTCGGACGAGACTCCACCTTCACCACTCCCTGCAGTCTGATGGAGTTAGAGCCATCGATGTAGCCACTGCTGTAGTAATACACACCAGGAGCAGTGAAGCGGTAGCTGAAAGACCCTGAGAGGGGCAACAGAGGGAGGGATGGTCAATAAGGGACATCAAATCATACAGTCCTCCTAGAAGATTAAACATCAGAATCAGAATACATAATTTATCCTGGGGTAAAAGGGGTTTCGTGACAGTGGCTCCATTTTGAATGAAAAAGATAAAAATGTAAGAAGTTAGAGTAAGAATGTGCAATAAAACGATAACATAAAACTTGATAAATATTTGTATAAAAACATAAGAATTTGAAGTAAACGTGCAATACAAATATACCAAATAAAAATATGTATATTATCATAGGAAGTTAAAGAAAAGTGTGCACATTTAACTACAATATATAAGATGCATATTACAATGTTTACAGTAGTGTATTTATATTAACATTTTAAAGGGTTTGGCTTCTGATGGTGAAGTAAGTCCTTGTGCCAGACATGGTGTGCATTTGTCTATCACGCATAGTAAAAGGTGTGACTCATCACAGAAACATTGCAGACAGTTAATGGAGAAAACCACCTTGTTGTTGGAAATATATTTTTCTTTAGGTGAGATTATGTTGATAGATTTTAAGTGCAGCTGCAGCAGAACTGATGGGAAATGAACAAGAGCTGAATCATAGACAACGTTTTCTTATTCCACTGACATGGACCATAATGCAGCCAACGAGGTATGTTGTTTGTCAGTCTTTACTGTACAGTAATGACTTTGCTATGTGTCTCTTAGCTCTTTTTACTGCAGTGTTAGTGTACTGCTTTTTGATTATGCTGCTGTGTTTATTATATCTTTGTAACTCTGGCACAAAACATGTCTTCGGGATAAATAAAGTCCTATCTTACCTTATCTTACATTGTCATATGTTTGTCGCTGTGTTTTATGTTTTGTTTTTACAGTGGATTTGGAGACAAATAAACCCATTAAGAGAAATCCACGTGTGTCTGCCTTTGCTTCGAGGGAAATATAAGATCAATGTATTGAATAAAAACATACTGCATGCTAGTGTTAAAGAAGATAAATGTGGAAAAGCAAAATATGGAAAGCATGGAAAGCCTTGAATGTGCAAGGGCCTGTGTAACCTGATCGGACTCAAGTGCTGCAGAAGATTAAGATGTGGGTGAGGAGGTTCGTTTTTATACTGAACATGAACAACCTCGATCCAGTGACTCAGTACTCTACCTTTGGCAGATTGGGATCCGCTGTTGAACGGTCCGTCTCCAGGGGTGGTGTCTCCTGGGCGGGGAACACTAAAGACCCGGTACTCCACCTTCTGTAGGGTGGGCGCCTCCCAACGCCACATCACTGAGTCTCCAACATAGGCATCCACTGAGGCAGGGCTCCAGGCATAGCCCTGTCCCAAAGCTGAGACAAACACACAGTTAAACTGACAGATACAATACACTAACAGAAATGTGTTCATTGTCTACAGCTAAAATAACTATTCTAAAAATGGCTAACTATGTCAAAAAAGGAAGTCAAACTGTTTTTTAAACACTTAGAACAGTGTTTGGGTGACGTCACATTTAATCCACAGGTGACAGTTACCTTCTCGAGGAAGATTAGCGGTACAGTAAGTAAATCCTCTTTGTGTTGTACTCAGAATTAATTTGACACCTTGAAAAAGGATTAAAATGTGGACATACTTCCACTGGATCCCTGGTTGTCCACCATGTGAGTCTTCTCTTCCGACTTCATGACGCACTGCAGCTCATTCTCTGAGGCGGCCTCCATCTCACACTCTGCTCCACCTGTCAAATCACCACAAAACACGCGTGAGAACAACAAACGGAAGCATTTTAATACTGCTTCCCCATATTGGCACATCTCTGTAGATTACCACCAGACAGCCCTGTCGTTTTCCACAAAACACAATCGGCTATTTGTTGGTAGAGACTATTGCTGCGGTGATAAGTCTTTGTGAAAGAGCTGGGTCTGTTGTTGCTTACCGAAGGAGACTTTGTTGTCAGAGGTGTTGTTGCTGAAACCAGATCCAGAGACAGTCAGCCTGGTGCCCCCCTGCAGGGAGCCGAGCAGGGGGGAAACGCTGTGGACTTCCAGGATGTATTCAATGGTGGCGTTCACACCGTTGCTATCAAACAAAAGAAAAAAAAGAAAAGTCCAAATATATCCCAAAATAAACAATGTTTTCTGGCTTGTGAGCTAAATTGATAATGTTATTTTTTCTGATGTTTTATTTGTATTGAAAAGGTGATTACTAGGACATTACAGCACCATCCTTAAAACAACTATTTATAAAAAAAGAAATGAATGAATAAAAAATACTATTCATATAAAAGAGTATAAACTAAAATATATGATGTATTTTTAAATTACAAGTCCCATATTTAAAATATATGATGTATTTTTAAATTACAAGTCCCATGTTTCTCCCAAATTACAAGTCCCATAAGTAAAGAGAAGGAATTGTTCCTTCTCTTTCAGAGCGCATTAGTTTATTTATATTGATATGCTATGGCAATGGATGAAGGGTTCTTCTGGAGTCAGAAATTGTTTTTTTAATAACTTACTTTTGTGGATCTATTTTTGAAATGTATAATTAGATGTAATATGAAAGAATAAGTAAGATAGGTAGGATTTAACTGCAAAAGTTGTATCATTTGGCATTAACTATGTAAACAGCCTAAACCCCCTCCCATTAATTGAAAAATAAAGCATAAGAAAAGGCAACATTTACATTTACTTCTGTGTCATTTTCTTAAACATACATACAGTTGGAAATGTTTTGTGAGTACATTTTTTTACGGAACGTTTTGTACAGTATTATGCATACAGGTTTAAGGAAATCCTTATCTTTACATTAGTTAAAACTACCCCTTAAACAATGTGTGTTTGACGTGCAAGAAAGCGCTCATATCCGGAGATAAGATCAGCTCTCTCTCCGATGTTATGTAACAGATGAGCTGCTGTTAATGGTAGCTGTACCTTGTCTTGGAGAAGCCATTATTTCCAACCTGTACCTCCACCTGGTACAGGCCGGGGGGCATCACGGGGAGACGGCAGGTGATGCTGGAGGCCGTCCACTGCACCGTCACACACTCCTTCCTGCCTACCAGCACCACGCTGTCGTTGTTTTGGCCGCCCAGGTTGGAGCCCTGGATGGTGAGAACTTCACGGCCTACACAAAAGAAATGTAAAAAAACATCAACAATTTTCCACTGAGGAGCTTCTGTCACTCAAGTGTCAGGATGATTGGCAGATGGTAGTTCCCTTTTATTCTCAAGAGGTGCCACTAATTGCCCTGCAGATGAAAAGGTAGTGTTGTTGTGTGGATGCTTCTGTATCATTAACTATAATCACACGGAATACACATTAGTCTCTCACAGTCTCCCCCTGTTTACTTATAGCAATGGGTCAAAACTGAGAAACCTGCAAGTCAACATTACACAAAAACAAGAACAGCACTAATGAGGTATGACAAAAGCTCCCATTGACGGTGGTGACAAGCTATTCCTTTTCCCTTTAGAGAGATAAGTACTAATGGTATCATACTGTATATCATGTTTCTCGACAATCGAGGCATTGAGGAACTGAATAAATATCCTATTTCTTTCCATAAACAAAGAAAAAGCACACTATGTATGTATCTGTTGCATTCAGCAGACAGATATCATTTCTATTGACCTTCCAGCACAACACAAATCATCCCTTATAAACCTCTCCTTTCACGTCATGATGGTTCTACCTAGCTGAGACCTGATCAAATACATGCACACACTTTATGAATCCCCCCAGGAAAAGACTCTCCACTCACCGATCACAGTGGTGTGTCTGGGGCTCAGGCCTGAGATCTGGGATGTGAGGTTGTCGTCGTAGGTGAAGGAGCTGCTGGCGTCCTGACTCATGTTTCCCACCATCACTGTGACCGTCTGTGCTCCAGCAGTCCCCTGAAATGAGTCATAACAACTTTGATTCATTAAGAAATAGGAATAATAAATGCCTTTTTCAGAGCTCAGACACTTTAAAAAGCTGAATATTGGAGACAAACTATCATCACTTATCTATTATCATTTTACAAGTTATTTGTCATAACATTTTTTGTATGAAACAACACAATTTTGCACTTACAAATGAAAAGTTGAATTCATATTAAAGGGGCCCTATTATGTTTTATTACTGTAGTGTGTTATAAATGTTTGTGTGCATGTAAATAGTCTGCAAAGGTTAAAATCCCCCCCCCCCTTCCGCTTGAAGCACCTCCATTGGACTCCTTCTGTAACATAGTGACATCCAGTGTTGGGCAAGTTACTTCCAAAATGTAATATATTACATATTACTTATTACTCTCTTTTAAAAGTAATAAGTTACATTACAATATTACTGTCTCTGAAATGTAATGAGTTACACTACTTTAGTTACTTTTTAGTTACTTTCACCAAAATAACCGCAAAAGAATAGCTAGGTATTTTAAATGCTAAAATGTAGTTTAGTGCAGCTCATTATGCATCCAGTGAAGGGCAATGTGGTATAGCATAACAACTGTGTAGGCCCTTAAGGCTACTAACAACTTGTATTACAGGGCTTAGTTGAATACTCGATTCTGATTGTAAATTCTTAACATGTGACACGTTGTTAATACAGCAGTAGCCTACAGACCGCTGTCAAGGACTATAATGAAGGTTAACATATTGTAAATGAGGGCAAATATGATTTAAACCATGCTAATGATTTGAAATGGCAAACATTGAAAGGCAAAAGTATTATTAAAACCATGTAGCCTACTACATCATCACCTTGCTCCCATCATATACGCTGGGAAGAGAATATTTACTGCTCTTGAAAACTGGTATCACATCATCATGTGAGGTTGACTTTGTGACCTGGAGAACATTTCAGCTGCAACATCAGCTCGTTTATAATAAGCTTGGGATATGAGATATTTTTGTAGCCATTCGTGGTGAAGGCATCTGTGCTATTGTAGCCTATGCATTATTTTTGACCCAACATTTGTACAGGCATGTCAGAATATGGTACTATTTTCACATGAATATTCTAGCCATTGTCTATTTTTATACCACAAGCTGCAAAATGACCGCCTTACCCCACTGTACAGGCGGGTAGTTGTTTCGATATACCTGGCACCTGCGGGCCGCAGAGGGGCGGCGTAGTTTCGGGCGACGAAGACTGCTGCTCTGGGCCCGGCGAGTCAGGCGGGAGTAAGCTAGTGTCCACAACGGAGGGTAACGTGATGTCCGCATCTGACCTGTTGCTACTGTCTGCAGTAGATGCAGTGTTGCTGGCGTTTAGTGATGGTTGCTTTAACCATTTTCGTATAAATGATTATCCACAGATCAGATGTGTATCACTGCTGTGGAAGCACTTTGGAAATGATGCACGCGCAGCGGAGCAGGTCACGCGCACCTGACGCAATTTGTTGTTAGTATTTTTCGCTACGTTCTCTTTTTTGAATGGTTGCATAACGTTCAACTTCCCCGAAGATCTCAACGCGAAGCCTGAAGGGTAAACACCAGGTTTACTAATCTACCCGCACAATTTGTCCGGTGTCGCAATGTCTCGCTATGTTAGTAGGCTACATTCTTAAAAAACAAAACACCATTTAATTTCGGGTTAAAATGTGTTGTAACTGCGTTACTGAGCATTGTAACGGGTAATATATTACCCACATTTCATTAGTAATGCGTTACATTACTTCGTTACAGCAAAAAGTAATATATTACTGTAACTCCGTTACTTTTGTAACGCGTTACACCCAACACTGGTGACATCACTACGTAAGACTTGAACCTCTATTGGCTAGCGCTCCAACACATTGTACGTGATAGGCTAAGGGGAGGGACATATTTGACACATCTCAAGCACGCCAGCTAACCAATCAGAGCAGACTGGGCTCTGGTTTCAGACAGAGGGTGAAAAGAGGTGCTGCAGCACAGGTTGTATGAGGACAATAAAGAGCTTTTTGAACATTAGAGCATGGAGACATGTCACAGTACAGGCACTAAAACTAAATACTAATATGAACTTGAAAATGACCAATATATATATCCTCTTTCAATCCTTACTTTAAATAATCCAAACGTATAATAATTAAGGTTTTGCGATTTTATATTTTTGCAATGTTTTGACTAATGAAAGTGTATAAGTTTATATCTTCTTGGTCGAATGCACTTATTGGAAGTCACTTTGGATAAAAGCGCCAGCTATATGCAATTTAATGTAATGTAATGTATACGTGTGTGTGTTCTGCAGCACTTGAATTGTCATATAATGCAGTGAAATATTCATCCATAATAAACAGTCTTTTTTTTTTGTAATGCACTTACAGCTGGTGTTCTGCATTTCAGCTCAGTGTCAGTGGCTTTAACCACGGTACACTCGTCACCGCCGACAGTAACTGTGGTTTCCTTGCTAAAGCCGAAACCACTCACTGTCAGAAGTGTGCCACCTAAGAAAAAAACAAAGAGCATAATGGTTATTTAGTATTAATTAATAGGGACATAGTGAGATAATTAGTACCATTTGAGTAATGTCTTACCTGATAGACTTCCAGAGAGCGGGGCCAAGGAGGAGATGATGAGCTGGATGGTGAAGTGTAGGACGTCCCCTGGAGAGCGGGAGCTCCCCAGAGAGGGGAAGCTCACGGACACGGGGTACGTCCCAGCACTGGCGCTGCCCAGCCTGCACACCTGAGTGGTAGCTGCAATGGGATTCACAATATCTGGTTAATATCCTTCTAATGGATGATTAACCAATTTTAACAACATGATTCAGTTTAATAAAACCGTATTTACGTACCGCTGTTCTGTTCCACCTCACATGGGGTCTCTCCCACAAAGATGGAGGCGTTCTCATTACTGAAGCCAGTTCCAGTGACAGTCAGAAGAGTCACCAGGCCATTAGATCCTGTTAAAGTCAGCCAAATTCAATCTTAGATTAATATACACTCACCACCATTCATATCAATCACCAGATAATAGGAAGCTTGAATAACATATTGTATTACCACAAAAGCTTTTTTTCCAATTCACAAAAACTTGACATGGTTTTTGTTGGTTATTAACTACTTTAAATAAAACCAGTTTTATTTTTAAACTTTTAAAAGATTTATCAATACCAATCATTTACCAATTTTGTGCAAACTAAATAATAGAACGATAAAGATAGATTTTATTAACATAAAAGTAAAAATACAAGTCACAATAAATAATAATACAAATAAATACAAATAATATTTTAATAATTTGAGGATACAATAAATACTTTTCCAGTTCAGTAATATTATTTTCTTGGTGATATTAAAAGCCAAAAAAAGGGTTTTGTAATGTGTTCAACATGTACAAACAATAAGAAGAATTTGGAAATAATCCATTTGAATTGTCTCTATAATTGTTCATCTGATATAAAAGAATCAACCTTGGTTGAATGTATTGCTTCATAATAATCAATCAATAACCAACAATTGTTCATGCTACATGTTTGGATCATATCTACCTTGAGATGGGCTGATTCCAGTCACTACAGGAGTCTTGTCTTCGGTCCATTCGAACCCACAGTCACCAGAACACTTTGAGGGAATCCCGTTGATGATCACCTCCACCTGCAAACATCATCAAAACATCAAAAGATTGTGAGTTAAGGAAGTTTCACAACATTACAATTTGCCACTATATGGGAATAACCACTAATATGAAATCACTGCCAGTCATAACAACAGAATAATAGAGGCCTGTCAAGCTCAGTCACTTCAGCACAAAGGAGTTATTTAGTGGCATGTAATCATACTGTTGACAGTTCTGCTGTTTAAGTGTGTTAAAATGTTCATTTATGTTCATCTATAAAGCCATGTTGGGTAAACTACCTTTTTATATCTGCTCTCTGATCTCTCGACGAATTGAAAGTACTTATTGCCTGAGATCTCATGATGTTGTTTTATTAAATGTGCCAAGTGCTAGGACTGTCTTAGGGAAGAAAGCTTTTACTGTAGTTGTGCAGCTCCACTAAACTGGAACAGTCTGCAAACATGTTTAAAACAGAGCACTTTGGTTCCCCTGCATCATTTTAAAACTCGGCTGGGTGACATGCTGTTTGATACTCATGGTACCTGTCACTGTAAATAGAGTTTGTAAACTGTACCCTGTACATTATGTTGTATGTCATCCTTATTGTTGTTCTGTTGTCTTTATGTTACATGTGTAACTAATGTCCTGCAGGTCACCCTTGAAAAAGAGATCTTTTGATCTCAAGGGGCTTTCACCTGGTTAAATAAAGGCTACAAACAAAGTGGCCATGTCAGACCTGACCTTCACCTCACCGACCTCTATTAAGCTTACCATTGATAACAAGATGCTAAATTTGCTTTAAATAGAAAGGATGTATGTGTGAAACCAGGCATGTGAAACTAGATAGAACATTCTGAACTTTTGACCTATGCGCATTACGCATTCTAGATGGGGCAATAAAAGCGTAAAAGTTCCAGCCACAATTCGGAGAAGGCACTTGTGGTTTTTGACACCTTGAGAACGGTTACAGCGGGTATGAAGACAATGAGGCACAGGATGCAGGCGACCTACGCAAAGGGTCGAATCAACTTCCTGGGCCAGCGAACCGTAGAGACAAGCTGTCCTTATTGTCTCTGTTAATAAATGAAGTCTCTGTTAATAAATTAGAGTATAAAGTTTGCATATTTGAAATTAAATGTTTAAAGAAAAAACTTGATTCTAAAGTCATGACATTGACAATGTGTTCTGCTTTCATGAAAAATGTTCATATTCCCTCTTGTTAAAACTGCATATTATTACTATTAAGTCTTTATTCGTTTTATTTTAACTTTACATTTTTAATTGTTCATTAAGTAAAAGTTGAACATATGTGACCTCCTTCTCCCTCAAAGATAGAAAAGGGGAAACCACCTGAGGGAGGAGGCTAGAGACTATAAAAGATGATGTGTGAAGAGAAAGGGGGGGTTTTGAGGCTTTTTGAGGCTTGAGAGCATGGGGGAAGTTTTCTGAGGCCCAAGCCCTGGGACCTGGGCTTGGGCTCTTTTGACAGCTTTTTTAGGACATTTGACTTGTGAACCTGCTTTTGTATTTTGACTTGGTGTCTTTGTTATTTTTTAAGGATTCTTTTAATCCTCAATTTTTGTTAAAACCTTAATAAAACAGGTTTGTGCTTTGTACATTTCGACCCAACTCCTGGTCTCTCTCGTGGTCTCTGAAGGTATCTGCTTGGGCTTAGAGTGAGGAAAGAACACCCTTCCCTGGAAAAGGCTGACATTAGTTGACCATTGGATTTGAAATTGTTTAAGGGGAATAGAAACTCTGCTAAGGTTAAACTATTGTTTCACATTGGTTACTGTGGTTGATGTGGTTTTGATTGATGTTGAGATATGATAAGCTCTGCTGATGTGGTAATGTCACTGCTGTGATATTAATGTTTGACTCTGGCTGGGTTTGATATTACATTTGCATTGTTTTAATTTACTAAGGGGTCTCCCAACGACACAGGGATTCCCCTCCAGGGGCAGTTTTGATACTGCTCTGGGGTTCTACCAGCCCACCAGAGTGTACACTATACACTCGACGACAGGCAGTTTGGTGTTAGAGGCCACGCTGTAAACGCCCCCCCCTAAGCAAATTACGTTGATTTTGCGTGTAGATTCTGGGGGGTTTAGTCCTAAAAAGATTGGACGGCCATTCACCGGAGCCTTATCAGCACCGGAGTTCGGTATCGGAGACGGCCTAGATATTAACGTTGGTTGTATCGAAGTTAGATTCCTTTTCAATACGAATCAAACCCAGCCTGGAGGCATGAAATATACAAAGACAGCTTAGCTGCACTGTGCAACGCGACACACTAAAATAGGACTTGCTCTCCAGGATTTAAAAGCAGCAGAGGTGAAAGCAAACAGGTAATGCTGAAATCTTAAACCAGATGTGCTGCAGGCTTTCAATTCACGGTCTTACCTGTGGTTTGAATTCCCAGACTCGAAAATAATCTCCTGTCAGGCTGCGTATCATCAGCCCTCCCTTTGTCCTCTCAGTGACTGAAACAACTAAGTTGTTTCCGACAGTCAGGGAGTCATTAATCTGTAACGAGGGCAAATTCATAAAACAATTAATTTATAATGTCTTTACATTAATTTAAAGAAAAATAAAAACATCAATGAAACACAATACATTAGTGATATAGAAAATAAACAATCAGTTGATAATAATAGACAAGGTCATAACATTTTAAAATGATATCAAGCCCTTTAAGAAACATTAGCCATATCTGGCTCATATTAGGACAATAAAAAGTGCCCAAAAATACAGTACGTGCACAAGTCTGATGAACATTTAGGTCATATTGAGACTATGACTGCTGCTGCTTCTGCAAATACAATCTTGGACTAATGTAATTGAGTCATTGGTTTTTACATTAATGTCCTCTCTGGTGTTTATTTTACTGAAATGTTATTGTAATGTTGTAATTTGTAGTCTTGCAAAATTGTTTATAGTTTTTTGTTGTTATTTTTTGTCTGAGCTAATTTACTGAAAGGACTTTGGGCTGCATGTATGCATGAAAGGAGCTCTAGTAAAGTAGTGGAGATAATAAGTTTGTAACAAAGTCTACTTTTTGTGAGCAATACACCAATATTGTAAAATGTAATTGAAACAATGCGTGTTGAATCTCTATCTATCGCCAAATGAGGTAACACGATGATGACTGAGCCTATGGCCCTCGGATGAAATGTTTCCATTTGCAATATTATATTATGGGTTGTCTGAAAGGGCCACCACTAAATATGACACAGAAGAGTGATATCCAAATACTTCTACATATTAACATAGGTACTTCCAAAGAGAACAAAACTGAGATATTAGATATTGTAACTTTATCGCAAAAAAACTATGATAAAATAGGAAGTAGAGTCTGACCTTCATCAGAGGCTGGTCTCCGGGGTTAGTGAGCCAGTTCACCCTCCACTTAGGCCGTCTGCAGGTTCCATAGCTGCTGACGCTGACCTCCCCCATCCCTGGGACCCCCTGCAGAGCGAACTTCAGGTCCTCCGGGCTGATGTCCACTGGCAGACCTGAGAACAAGAAGCGGCTTTGTTTAAACACCTCACTGCAAAGCATCTGTCACAGGTTGTAATGAGTGAATACATGTAGAAGCAGAGAGTGGTGGGATGCAGCTAAGTATTGTTCTTAAGGAAAATGTTGAAGTAGAAATAATGATGCATTGTGGGCATAAAACCGTAGATTTATTTAAATAAAGTGTGTCAAGAGCTTGTATCATGTATCAATACTGTGGAAAATTACTATTGAAACTGTTTAAAATTGTCAAAAGTATCATTACTAGAAATACTTGAATATTTTTGACAACATTTCTTGTACTTGACTTACTGTAGGTATTTCCATTATAGTATACTTTGTATATCAGTAAAGATTATTATTCTAATTTGGAGGCCTATATTAAAAATAATCTACATTAATTTGGCTTAGTGACTTTGTAGATATAGATAATTCATACAAATTCAAAATCAACTAATAAATAATGCTCCTTTTAATAATGGATAAACTACCTAGAAGTGTATGAAGTTTAAAATTGAAAAGTGGAAAATCCTGCAACTTTGCAAAAAACATTTTTTTTTTGAGGTGGGAAACAGAGTGTTAATCAAAGCTCTCATGGATTTATTTTATAATCATGATTATTTTTAAATTGCAAGAGACATAAGAAATATCTTGATTTGAATCAAATTGACACATTTAATGTTTTCTTAGTGTGAACATAATGCAGGCAACATTTGCTGAGTCATTGCTGCAGCTGCCTGCCTCTGTGCGGTGTGCATTATGTTTTCACAGTACAGTAGCTGATAGGAGTGATAACATGACAATCAAACATCTCCTGCATACCATCGACTTTGTGTTAGTGTCAAACAATGTCAAACAATGTCAAACAAGCGGCTTTTAAGTCAGTGATGCATCATGGGTTACAACCCTTCAAGTCATTCTATCTGTGGTTCCACGTACATACAATGTAAATACTAGACATGCTGCTGATGTACCTTCAGCTCTGCCTCCATAGATCTCCACATCAAAGGTGCCCGTCAGAGGGGGGGTGGCTCTGTGAGGGCGGGTGAGGCTGATGGAGGCTGCTCCCTCCCTGAACACCGCCATGTCCTCGCTGCTGTTGGACTAGGACATTGGATGAAAGAAATAGAGGTTTGAAAAGAGAATCCATAAGATTTAGACAATTATGTAAAGTATGTTTGGAATAAAAGCTGATGTCTTGTTTCGGGGAAATCAAATGATTGAAAGATGAAACTGCATTGAAAGAGTGGTCAGTCATGTAGTGTTGTATGAAATTATGCTTGACACTGATTTCTATGGTACTAACGTGAAATTGCATGTATTTGTTCTTGTTGAGTTTAGTGTATTTATATAAAGCTACGTCATTGAAACTCTAAAGCTATTAATACTGTTGTACAGAATGTCCCACAGTTTAGATTATGATTTTTTATATTTGAAAAAGTTATATAAACTAATTGCAATTATGTATAGACACAAAGTCAAACCCTTGGACAACATTTTATTTTTGCTAAATATGACAAATTAACACTTTTTACTATGTTTTTACAAGTTATATATATATATTTAAAAAAAATGCTGCCTGTTACAGAAATACAACTCGTAGGCATAGGCTAGCTTGGCTTATTTTGACAGAAACATGCTGTTTTAGAAATACATAAAATAATGTTTAAATGGCTATTTGGGGTTTATTTTTCAACCAATCCTACAATAATGCTTGGCAGAATTTTCCCTTGGTGTGTATCATGCCTGTGAATAAGTATAACTTCCAGAGAGATACAGTAGTTAGACTTTATAAGAATTTTTGAAATAAGATTTCTTAAAACTCATCATATAACACAATCAGCTCTTGCTTTAATACATTATTCTCAAAACATCTGAGCAGTGTAGAATTAGGTACCGATGGATTTCAGTTGGATTAAATTCACACTTCTCCCTGCATTCACACATTTCCGTGCCAGTCTTTATACACCTATCAGACTTGACTTCCTCCGGAACCTTGAGACTACTGAGTGTGTGCTCGTGGAGGTTGGAGACACACACAGGATCACCGTGGCGCCTCTGTGTTGTAACTTATCGCACAGCCGTGGGCTGCAGAACATTTCCTGTTCCTGTGAGTCACACTGCTGAGGCTGTTCCTTTAAATCTGACACCTCTTTTTTTCTTGTGGAAAGTCCTTTTCTGGCCTTTTGTTAGCTGTTAGTAAATCCTTTATTGTCTATTTGTAAACAATTTGTAAAAGGTGCTTTGCCCAGAGTTTCGTACAGTTGCATCACAGCTGGATGTTAACATGAAGACATCTTTGATCAAATGAGCTCTACTTAAGTAAACGGGAACCAACTTAGCTACCAACTATAAATTAACCTAAACTAGTCGCACAGCACAGCACAGTATTTTCCTTCCGTCTATACTGTTGCCCAAGGAAGGAATAAGCAGAATAAAAGTAGGTAATATAATACATTCAAATAATCCGTTACCTGCAGGAATCCAACTTCTAGCAGAGGGAAATCAAAGGCACATTCTATTGGTGTGGCTGTGATGTGGTAGCTGATGGGAAGAGCAGTTGATATGACACTGGTGACGGCGATCGCCTCGAATGAACGACCAGAGCTTTCAAAGGGTGGAGGCCTCCTCTTGTTGGGAACAGCTGTAAGAAAACAATCCACATGAATAAAATAAAAATAATAAGTGTTAGGGAATCATTTGCTTAGGTATTCAACCTTTGACACAGTTAATCATTTTCTCCTCTCACTGTCTCCTTTCCCATGGCATAGGTCTATGGCCTTGGGTATTGCTGCTATCTCTCTTAAGAAGGGGCAGCTTGGGCGCATTGTTGTTGCCAATCTATGAGCACAAGCTGCCATGAGGAAGTTTACTGTTCAGGGACGTAGGTTCCCTGGCGCATATTCTTTCCTATGGACGAGAGCTCTAGTTAGATTCAGGGTCCATATTTGTTTAGTCTCACTGATGAAGAATGTTTATTATTACACTCCGAACTAGTTAAAACCTCGAGCTACAGAAGAGTTCTTCAGAATTGGTTTGGCAACTGCTGTGACACACCACCTGTCTTGTCAATTCTCCGGCCGTAACTCCAAATAAACCACCAGTGTTTGCCATCAAAGCTCCACCTCTCCTCGTGTCTCTCTGAGTCCTGACTCTCCATTGCTGCAGAAGTTTCCCCCACAATAACTAATATATAAAACTTGGTATTAGTGAGTTCCACTATTACACATCAATATGAAGAAAGGTATTCACATGATCCAATGTTGAATCGTTACAATAAATGTGCAGGAAAATATTTAAGAATATAGTCTGTTTGCACAACTGTTGGATTTTACATTAAAGAGGCCCTATTATGCTTCAAGGGGTTTTCCCTTTCCTGTAGTGCGTTATACAGGTTTTTGTGCATGTAACTTTTCTCTCCATCACACTCCCCCCTTGCCTGAAACTCCTCCATTGGACTCCTTTGTTTAGTTCTGTAACATAGTGACATCACTTTGAAACACTCAAGCTTCTATTGGCTAGCACTCCAACACATTGTACGTGATGTGCTAAGAGTGGGACAATATCTGATACTTCTCTAAGCGTTCGACTAATCACAACAGAGCCGACCAGCTAACCAATCAGAGCAGACTGGGCTCTGGTTTCAGACAGAGGGTGAAAAGAGGTGCTGCAGCACAGGCAGTATGAGAAAAATAAAGAACTTTTTGCAGCTTTTTGCATTAAGGCATGTCCCAGTAGAGGAGCAAAATACTAATATGAACCAGAAAATGAGCTGATATATGTCCTCTTTAAAGAAGGTCACCTAAAATCAAAACTAAAATCATGCTTTGTACCATTTTCCTCCATGGTGGTGGCGCTCTCTCCGATGTGAATGGCGTCCACGTAGAAATCTGCACCAGAGGCGTCTTTGTAGAGGTAAACCTCCAGTAGAGTGTATTTGCCTCCAATATAATCATTCTGCAGGGAACTCTCCATGTCCATGCATTTGTAACTCCATCTGTTGAGAAATAATCACAATTAAAGACGGAACTCTGCTGGGAAGTTTGCAAAGCATGCACAAATGAAATGGATTTCTCACGGACTTGTCGCCCTTGTTGAAGAGAGTGGGGATCTTTGCGGTCTCTGTCTTGGTTTTGCCTTGGCTGTCGCTGTAGGTGAACTTCAATCCAACTTCATCTTTCAACATTCCCTTGTATGCGAAGCAAAGCTGCAAGGAACAAAAGAATGAATGATGAAGAGATAATTTACAGTATAAATGCCAACAATAAATAAAGCAGTCTCGTGTCTCACCGTGGGATGCTTGGCCAATGTCACTGATCCGTAGTTGCCACCGGACTCTTTGGTGTAACTGTTCTTGAAAAGGACCCCGGCGTTTTTCAGGGACCACAGGCCACAGAAAGCGACGTTTTTCACTGGAGTCCCTTCTGCAGCAGTATCAAACTGGGGGTGCAAGAAATCAGAAAACTGTGAGAATCGTAGGTGCTCTCCAAAGATTAGAGGTTTGTGAAGCGATTCCAAGAACTAAAAGCAGTGTTTGATGAAGTTAGTCAGCAGTGGTGGAAAGTAACATTTACTCACTTGTAAAAGAGTATTCCTACACTCTGGTACTTCTACTTTTACTTATCTACAAGATCTGAGTTATTCTCCCACTTCTGTTAGTCAGTTAATGAAAGCCATGGACACAGGAAATGCTTTTATTTGTTAGTATTTTTCAAGGTATGAACTGAACACACGTGTAATGAGTTTTCGGGCTCATCATTAACAGTCAGTAACAACTCAGTGCTTGTTTTGCCCCTCACTGACCTGCGAGCTGTCGTTTTCAAAGTCTTTGAAGTACTTCACATTAGTCCCCTCAGTGGTCAGGATCTCTTCGGGACACTCGCCCTTCATCATGTCCTCCAGAGCTGACTGCACCTGTTCACATCACACACTGGATGTTGGAAGTCGTGTCGTTTTTTTTTTGTACAGCCCAATAGTGTTGGATTAAAAGCTGTACTCAATTATTTTTTAAATTAATTTGACTTGACTTGAGTGTTTCTATTTAATGCTACTTTATACTTCTACTCCACTAATTCTTTGGAAGCTAATATTGTAATTTTTACTCCACTACATTAATCAAACATCTAATAGTTACTCAATTAATTGCCTCAACACAATCTTAGCTAAAAAATCAATGATCATTTAGAGAGGGGTCAACATATCCAGAACTAGTATATAAAGCAATTCAAATGGGCTCACACTTTACCTTTAATGCACACATTAATGCATTAATAATCTTAATACAGTCATTTAATATGTAACTTTAGTCAAACATTATTGCCAAAATAAAATGTGATATTATAAAGTTGTTATGTTAAGACGTGTTTATAAAACTGTAAAGTTTGTGTGCATTTTTATATAAAGGCTTATCCCGATCACACTGAATAATAAGGCTTGTAGATACTATATCTGAGCAAAGAAAGAGACGGAAATATATTTTTGCACAACAGACCTCAGACCCAGTTGCATTGAGAGGGATGGGCTTTGTTGGGATTCCCCCCCACAGCAGAGTGAAGGTCTCCATGTTGCTCTTCCCCTTGGTGACCTCAGCAACAGTGATGTTGGTGTCGGAGCCTAAGACCTCATAGTGAAGAGGTTTGAAATCCCCTGTAGTCCAAGAGACAGATGATCACTTCATTGGTTGCCCTTTTGCTGGTAAAACAACAAATACAACCGCAAAGTATTCCACTGACAATCTATACTTTTCTGTCTCTTCATACCTCTGTCAGAGTTGAATGTGACTGTGAAGGTGTTGTCCTGTTTAGTGACCTGGACTTTGTCGGGCTTGATGGACCAAAGGTGGTTCAAGGAGGCTTGCACCTCAGCAGCTGAGGCACTGACTGCAATTGGTCCTAAAAAATAAAATAAAATAGAAGTTTATGGATGAACATAATCGCTCACATATACTACTGGTAACCTTAGATGGATTATTGGAGCTAATCGGTTGGTCGTTTGATTCATCTTTCATGCAAAACTGACGGAAAATGCTTTTTTTAGCCTTCACAATGTGAAGAGGTCCGGCTTTCCTCAGTTCACATTTAAGACATTTCAAGACATCACCTAAAGAATATTTACTACTTCCTGACAATTCACAGACCAAACAAATAATCAATTAATCTAGAAAATAATCTTCAGATTATTTTATTTAATAAATAATCAAATGTTGCAGACCTACAGTTGATAGGTTGGGTCCTTTTATGTATGCAGTGGTGATATTTAAAGTTTTTTTTTAAATGAATCAATTGTACAATACAATACCTGACTTTGTATCTCCGTAGCCCAGGCTGAAGAAGGTGTTCCCACAAAGGTGGCTGGCACAGCTGCTGCTGACCCTTACCTCCTGGACCTCTTTGACTGCGGCGCTATTGCTGGGCCAGGATTCAAAGGTCAGCTCCTGAGAAACAGACAGTGAGCGGAGGGGAGTTACACAAACAAGAAAGAGTAAGTATTCCTTTATAAGGGGAAGACAATTTATAGCTTTTGTTCGTGATTTCCTACTACATTCTCCAAAATTACTTTTATAAACCCCGTGAAAATAAATGTTGAGGGAAAATGCAAATTTTTCAGTCAAGAAAGGATAATTATTTGCTTAAAACACAGTAAGGTCTTGTAGTATTTTGGTGTTCAAAAAGAAAAATGTAGCACGACAGCAAGAAAAATAATAGAAATAATCCGTACCTTATTAGAGTAGGCTTACTGATAGAAACCACTACACGCACATTTTAATTAGCTGCTTTTAACAGAAACGTTTTAAAGCTGCATTTTATAAAGCATACAAATTAATTAAATTTTAGTTGTACAGTTGTTTGCCTTTGTAGGTCTTTTGAATCACTGTTTAAAGTTATAGTTCAACATTTTGGGGAAATTATACCGTTGTCCTTATCAGGCTCGGTTCTACGGGGGTGCATGAGGGTGCACTGCACCCTCAGTTGAGTAATCATGCACCCTCATTTGAATTAAAAGTGAAAAATATTACATATATAATAACAATAATAATAATAATAATAGTAGTAATAATAATAATAATAATAATAATAATAGTAATAATAATAATAATAATAATAATAATAATAATAATAATAATAAGAAGAAGAAGAAGAAGAAGAAGAAGAAGAAGAAGAAGAAGAAGAAGAATATAGTTGAAATAAAATAAATTGTAATTGTGTTTAAATAACATAGCATTTATTTGTTCAATTTAAAACGGTAAGTTGTAGTGATCACTGGTTGACATAATTCACCAGGGAACTGTGGGGTAGGGGTATTGTTTCCGCATATGTGTTGCCCTCTATATATATTGTGTGCCCTCCTGGTTTCTTTCTCTTCTCTTCCCGGGCTCCGACCCAATAACATGTGCATTTCTGCTGCTCAATAAAGCCAGCGTTGTATCTTCATTGCACCGCCTCGGACTCCCTTCTCTCGGCACTACAAAGTAACGTTATTATGTCAGGTGCGCGTGACCTGTGCGGCTGCGCGTTCGTCATTTGCAAAGTGCTCACACAGCAGTCAATGATGGACATCAGAAAATGGTTAAAACAATCAGCCCTTATCGCCAGCAGTAACACTGCATCTACTGCAGGTAATAACAGCTCAGATCATGGGGACATTACGTTACCCGCGGCCACTGTCGTGGACCCTAACGTCCTCCCGCCCGACTCGCCGGCTTTGCCCGCCTCGCCCACGGAGGCGGAGCAAAACAGAGCCTGCCCAGGTATATTTAAAAAAGTACCCAACTCGCCTGTACAGTGGGGTAAGGCGCTCATTTTGCAGCTCATGGTTTCAAAACAGAGATTGGCTGGAATATCCCTGTAAAAAAAGATGCCATGTTCTGCTATGCATGTAGTCGACATTTCGGTCTTAAAAGGAGAGTGATTTGTAAAATATTGTGGTGACCATGTATTTAACCACTGGTTCATAATTCAAACTGGGAACTACAGTTGCGGCTATTGTTCCCGCACGGACATGTTATGTGTTACTTATATGTAGTGTGTGCCCTCTTGGCTCTTTCTCTTGTCGACCCGGGCTGCGACCCGACAACATGTCCTATTCTGTTCTCTATTAAAGTACCCTTTCACATCTCCATTGCACCGCCTCCGACTCCATGTCCTCGGCACTACAATATCCATAAAGAAAAAGTAAATCTGTTTACAGTTCTGTTTCATATGGATTTTGATATGTATCCATAGATCTCTTCATTTTGCTCTCAAAGTGCACCAGATTGATGCTTTTAACTTCAATATTACAAAAAAAATGGTGGTGAGGACCCCCCTAGAGGGTGTTAGGTCCACTCCCCAATTATAAAAATAGCACTTTACCACTGCACCCTCTCTAATCTCAGATGCACCCTGAGTCATTTTGTTCTGGAACCGGGCCTGGTCCTTATGTTACATAAAGGCTGGAAATAGGAGACAATGTTAGCTTAGCATATAGGAAACAGCGAGCTAGTTTTTATTTTTCTAAACAACATTTGAAGCATAAAAAAACGTTTGTGTAGCTCTTTTTATTTACTGGGAGCAATGACTTCCTTGGATATTTTCAATAGCTTTCCACCTGTTTCCAGTCTATAAACTAAACTAAGCTAAAGTCTTATAGCTGTGGCGGCTGTAGACAGGGGGAAACAGCTAGCTACTTCTGTTTAAAAAAAAGAATAACAGAAATGTAAGCAATGCATTACTTGGAGGCAGTGGCCTCCTTGGATGGTGCTGGCTAGCTTTTGTGTTCTCAGTTTTCATGTCTATGCTAAACTAAGCTAACAGGTTTGAGCTGTAGTGCACAGATAAGAGAGATGTATCAATCCATTCTTTAAAGGGGAGATGAGCAGATCATCTGGGATGTGGTTTTTTAAGCAAAAACTAAAGATTAGCAACTACATACCTGTTCCTCATTGAACACTTCATATTGAGCCACAATATCCTGAGCTTCATTGACAGCATCATTTGTCTGGTCTGCTGTAAAGGGACTCTCTTCTTTGAACATGGCAATGTTGATAGAAGCTGCACCTGCATATTCTTGATGCAACATTTCCATGTAGTAACTACATACAAAAACAAAAGAAAAGAAATACAAGGGGAATCTGCAATTCCACAGCTACAATGTGTGTGACATGAATGCATGATTAGTATTTCTCAAGAAATAAAAAGAGCCACTTAAGTCATATCAGTTACTTACTATTTTCCTTCTTCCAGAGCCATTACTTTAGACTTTTGCGACGACAATTTTGTATAATCTGAGACATATCTTTCCTGGTATGCGATTTTAACCTGGAGGTTGTGGAAAAAACAGGCAGAAAAAATGTAAGCGATTTTAACATCACATAATATCTATATTTAATTCCCAGATCTTTGATTATTTCAAATTGAACTAGAGCATTTTTCTTTGATTACTCAGATGATTCATGTTGAACTTAACCCTCTTGTATACCTTGTGTTCTGGGAGGCTGGAGTTGCTGAGGTAGAGCTCACATCTGTCATCACAGTGGAGGTATATATTGTAGTTGGCGGAGACTGGAGGGCTGAAGAACCCCCTGGTTCGTGAGCTGAAATAATTATTATCAAAAGTGAAAGAGTGGGGCATGGAGTCGATCCACTGTTCCCAGTATCCACTTGTGTTTTGATTGTAGTCCCAAATGTCAGTCAGGTATCTTGGTGTTGACCCATTCCAAAGTTCCATCTTCAAGCCTCTGCCACCTGGATTTGGAAGAGGTGCATGTTACAAAATGGCAACAAGTGGTGATGAACCAAAATTAGAGCACGCTAATAGAAAAGTGGAGTGGCAAATGTTTCTGATTCCAGTCATTTTTATAGCAAAACAGATATAAACACTCACTACTAAAATGTGAGAATGTGCCACTTTTCTTTGACATATGATTGTAAATTCAATATTTTTGGATTTGGACAAAGTAAGACATCTGAAGACGTCACTTTGTGATCTCTGAAATTAAAGTGGCCATTTGTCACTATATTCTGTATATAAATAACTTTAAGCTGATAAGATGAATGTTAAAGTTTATATGATTATAAAATGATGCATGGGAAAAATATGTGCCGTTATCACTGCCAGAGAACAGCTGATCTTTTGACGGTACACATCAAAGTCTTTAGTTTTGGTGAACTGTGACAAGTGTTGGCGTGAGATCATCATCTTTAGGACATTTAGTTGACGAGCAGATGCTCTACATTCTTCCATTGTTTAAGATGTCAACTGGTGTTAATGCTTTGTTCAGATAATGATAGGGCGCAACAATCAAAAGAAGAAGAGGGCAAGTGTTCTCACCTGGCCAGATTGACATTTTGTTGTTCATCTCGTGTTTGGCCGACCTGCATGTGATTTTGTCATCAGATACACTCTGGATTTCACAAGGCAGGCCTGAAGAAAAATCCAACATCAGTGATTACAATTATTTCACGATAACAGACCCCAATAGAAAACAGCAAACAGCTGAAACGCAACGCTAATCACATTTCGTATGTTTTTTTCAGAACTTCACTCAACTGTCAGCTGACATATAATCTTTGGGAAGAAATTGAAAGGTGAATTACATCTAAATGGACTGAAAAATAAAGAACAATTATGAAACTTGGTTGAATTTTCCCAGTTCCTCGATTTTTATTCCTGATTCCCTTCATCTTTTTTTTCTTTTTTTGTTGTTTTATTTTACATATTGTGATTACAATTCAAATATTAGTTTTTCTACAGTAGTGCATATTTCTGAACATGGTGCACCAGTGGTGTTCGAGGATGATTTGACAAGATAGGAACCAATATTGTTTTAGCCAACATTTTTTATCTTTGCCTAATGTTTTATAAGAGTATATAATAGGATGCAAAAAAGTATGGGAACAACTATACAATTAATGTGAGTGCTAGTTTTTGCTCAGGATCATTTTTGAATCTGTTTAACTCCTTTTGCTGCTGTGACGCTTCAAACCTTATTGGCGTTAAACACAAACAAATTATATTCAGGGAGAAGAAGCTGTGATCTTGGAGTAATGAAAAGGAATTTTTTTTCGTTACTTTGCCTGCTATGACATTTTCACGAAATCTCAAACTTGACTGTTGAGAGTTTTGTACGGAAGAGGATAAGCGCCACATGTGAATTATTTTTTAAGATCTCAACAGAAGGTTTTTTTTTCTTTTACAGTATAGATTAAAGTCCAAATTGTAATTAAAAAAACTTCAACTTTGATTTCAGAATAAAACTTTTTTTTTTTTTGACAGATCTAAAACAATTATTCACATATGGCCCTAATTCCTTATATTTTTAACTTTAATGCATGTAAGTAAAGGCACATTGAACTATCTTAGTATTTTAGTTACTTTGATGTATCATTATCTGAATGCAATTTCTTCATCATCATGTTTCACACAAATGTGGGTGAAAAGTTATGTTCATTTTGATTGGTTATTTGTTCCAACAGAAGATCAACTGTAACTCAAGTCGGTGTGTTCATGACACAACGTCTTATCAAAGATCCAGCATCTTTGTCATGCTCTGCTGTGTCTCAAAGCTTCTAACAGATTCTTTCCTCTTCAGCTCTATGGTTATCTTTTGTTTGCTGCGTCTCAAAGTATGTGCACACTCTGTTTGTTTAGCGAAGGATTATCACCATCGCACGACTTTGAGATGTCTTGTTTTGGTGACACGCAGCTCATTTAAGTTTTGAACACTTTCTACTGTGTGAAAACAAAGTAAGAGAAGTTGCCAGGTGTTGGGTTACCTCCAACGAGAACGCGTGCCGGCGCATCGGTTTGGTCGAAGTTGCGTCCGTGGATGGTCACTAGGGTTCCACCCATGACACTGCCATCGGATGGGGAGACTCCTGTCACCTCTGAACAAAACAATACAATAGTTCACCATAACAAGAATACATATTACAGAGAAAGTGTTTTATTATAAAAAAAATTGGTGTAACATACCTGCATAGGTCTGAAACATGGACAGCTTGCCCAACGCGGAAACCCTGAACAAATTCTTCCCTGCTAAACTCCTGGAGATTTCATTTAAGTACATGTATTAATCCAGGGCTTACAGATCTATCAGAGAGCTTAAAGGTGCATGCATGGAAATCTTAAATTAACTTAAAATTGTAAACAAATTGCAGAAATGTAGTTACTTAGCATGAGGTCATATATCTTTAAACAATGCTTTACCTTCCAAATTCATCGTCGAGAATGTAACTCAAGTTGTGATGCCCTGTTGGGAATGAAACATAATTATTTAAAGATAGTTTTAATTGTTTCAAAATGTAGCTTTTTATTAAGAGTGTCTGTAATTGTGAACTGCCGCTGTGAATTTCTTACCAACATACGTCCCCGTCATTTTGCAGCTCATCCATCCATGCCAAGAAGTATCAGAGTTCAGTTTGATGCCATATCTAAACATATGAGAAACATTTCATACTGTAATTACTTTATCAAATAAAACAAAAGATACACTTTTTCCATGAATCATTTATCAGGGAATTAGAATTTCCTCCACGCATTACACAAAATATTTCTCTGCAGCTGCAATTATGGTGAGAAATATCTAAACTTGAATTCATGTGCCGACAATAAAAATGTACATTATTGTTTCATTTTTTTACCTTCTGGATGCAATCTACACCTAGACAAATTACTTACAGTTCGTCTGAGTTGGGTTTAAGAAAATCACATGGCATCCCTCCCATGTAGGCTCTGCAATAAACAAGATTAGATTCACTGATTAAATACATGATCAGTTTAGTTCATACATTTCAATATTTTAATGGATTTTAAAGGCAAGGCAAGGCAAAGCAAGTTTATTTATATAGAACTTTTCAACACAAGGCAATTCAAAGTGCTTTACAAAAAATGAAAGACATTAAGAAACATTTTAAAGGAAAACAAACATTTTGCAACATTTCTGTGAAACAGTTGAATACACTTTTACGGATTCTACAGCTGAAGATTTTTTTAAAGATTTATTTTACTGACAACCTTTTCCAATATATAGATATTTGTGACAGTATTGTAAGAGGCATTTGGTAATATTATTTTTATTTTTAAAGATTTTATTTTATTTTTTAAAGATTGGCTCTGCTTTGGGACCAAGCCCAAGCCCCCAGCTCGACCAACTGAGCGGGAAATGTGTCAAATTGTTCTGTGTGTGTGTGTGTGTTTGTTTGTGAGTGCCAGGTGTGATTCACATGGGGGGATAAGGCACATAAGGGAGGGGAGGGGCACATCTAGAGTGTGTGTGTGTGTGTGTGTTTGTGTGTGTGTGTGTGTGTGTGTGTGTGTGTGTGTGTGTGTGTGTTGTGTGTGTTTTATCTGATCCGGATGGTTACTAATTCCTTTTCTTTATGGCGGTCATTTTTGACCGGGAACATCATGGGTGTTACAAAGTTGACTAAATCATCCAAAATTCAATGACAGTGGTGATCAGCAATTTTATATGTTCAAATGTCTACTGTGAAGGATATCATGAAGCCTTAATGCAATCGAATGTAAAACAAAAAAGTTATGATTGATGAAAGTAGTAAATCGGTCAGATTTGACCTGAAGACAACAGGAGGGTTAAGACATTTTGCCAATCAAAACCTTTCTTTTTAGCTTAATGAAGGAATGAAAACTTGTTTCTTAAGCATTCCTTAGTAGTTCAATCTGTGCTTTTTTATAAGATATTTACAGGATATCATATCAAATCTGTTTAACTGATTTAAATAACAACAAAATATACTTTAATGCTTGACAAAAATTGTCCAAGTAAGATGAACATTTTAAAATGATGCTATTTATTTGATTAATTGTATCTTTGTTTGATGTTTGAATTGTACTTTTGTAAAACGACTTTGAGTACTCAGAAAAGCGCGTTATCAATTTAATGTATTATTATTAGTATTTTATGTGTACCTCAAAAACCTGACATTGAGGCCATTGGTGCTCCTAGCAGTGTTGCTTCCATACACATCAGTGAAGGTGCGACCGGTGATTGTCACCACGGAGCCTGCAGTGATTTTGAAGTGAGTTAAATATCAAGTTTCCACTGTGAACTGTGAATTTAATAGATGCTATAGAAGTAAAGAACGGTACCTGGAGGACCACTGACTGGAGTCATAGAGCCGATAGTAGGCGTGCGATACCGCACAGTCTGAGAATGGTAAAAAAAAAAGTTAAAAACACAAACTTGACTGGAGCATCAGATAAATGGAGGTGTCTTGTACGTACATAAAAGCTGCAATGGTATGATTTGTGCACGCCACTGCACATACTGCTGTCAGGAATGGGAACACCGTCCACACTCAAATGGACCACATAGCGACCATTCGGCATTGCTCTGTGATGGGAAAAAATTGTCATTTTAGATAGAAGATGTGACTTATACAAGATGGTGTATTTTCAATGAAGTTGCCCCTACCTGGTGTAACAGGTGATCTGCTTGCCGTGTGTTGAGTCTTTCTCCACGTCACAGGGGACTGACAGGGTGTCCGACACCATGAACACAAGGTTGCCCATTGAGTATTCACTTGGATTCAGCTTGGGTCTTTCCAGGGCAAAACCTGGTGGGAGGGGGGGGTTATTTTTATTTATTAACAAGCAGACAGGGTGAGTCTAACTGAACGAAAACCACTTAAGTCCCACAAGTGTTTAAGAGAATCCAACTTTTGGCACAGTTTAGAAACAAAAAATACACAATATACAGTACATTGTACTTTTCAAAAAATATATATTTTTTTTTAACCTACAGCAAAAAAAAACAACAAAGAAAGGCATGACATTTAAAAACATGTTTTAATGTGAATAAAAAAAGAAAATAAAGAAAAAATAAGAACAAAAAAATACAATAAAACAACAAACAGCCCAGATAATTGTTAAACTGATAATGGAAAATGTATAGGAATTTAATATAAATTGTTATCATAATAAACGAGAGATAAATATAACATGAATATATAATAAAATGTAAATACAAGAATAATTAATACACAACTGTAACTTCTTTAACCTAATCTTAAAGCTCTAACAATAGTTAGTATGCTATGCGATGTCATCTCTTACCTGTGCCTGAAAGCATCACTCGTGTTGCTCCATTATGGCTGCCTCTGTGTGGACTTATGTAGTTAACGCGTTGAGCACCTGAAATACACATAAATAATCTCTTATTTAATACATAAATAGGCTAATAAAGACATTTGACTAAATGGGCCTTTAGGCAGCAAGTACTTGTTTGTAAATTAGCTCACTTTCCGCATTTCAAAAGGTGAAAACATCTAGATTCAAGTTCATCCCAATGAAGAAAATGCAGATTTTATAACTTGTTATTTTCTTGTTAGTTTGTTATTGGATACTTACTGCAGCAGCAGCACCACCACACTGCGAGGAGGAGACCTGCCGCCTTCATCCAAGACTCCATCCTGGAGATTTCCCAGAATTCCCTGCTGCTTCACCTGCAGCCTGCTGTGATGGAAGCTTTTGAGAAACTGAAATAAAAGTGCTCAATTAGCAAAATTCATGGGTGTAAAGTAACTAAGTACATTTCCTCAAGTACTGCACTTAAGTAACATTTTGAAATACTTGTACTTTACTTGAGTATTTCCATGTATTGCTACTCTTTACTTCTACTCCACTACATGTATTTAATACCTTTAGTTGCTTCAAAGATGTGGATGAATGATGTGAAATATAATCAAGGGTTAAATCAGACTTTAGTTCCACCTGGAGTAAATTCACAAGCTACCCTGCAGTATACAAAGTCATTCAAACTAGCTGCACCTTTACCAGCTTTGAGAACACTTTCATGATCAATCATTATAAAAATATCATCTGAAAAGGAACAATCTGCACAATGACTACTTTTACATGTACTTTTGGTACTTTGTTTTGATGCCAATACTTTTGTACTTTTACTTGAGTAACATTTTTGAATGCAGTACTTTTACTTGTAACAGAGTATTCCAACACTCTGGTACTCATGTACTTTTACTCAAGTAATACATCTAATTAAAAAAACTGAATAAAAAACATAACAAATAAAGATATGAAAGAAATGTGATTCAGGAATGTTTGTACCCTGAACAAAAAAACAGTTACAAACAAATATATAATCATAATATAATAACAGCCAAATGGCAATTTAATGAACTTTCAAACGTTCAAAGTAAATGTTATAACTTGATATTTTTTTAATAAGATACGATGATTAAATGATTAAAGCTCACCTGTTGAAAAGGAGGTTTACCAGAGTGTTGACTGAGTCAGCTGTTCACATGGACAGAGAGAGACTGCCTGACAGAGGACAGCGCTGACTCTTTATGAGGCTGCTTGTGTCCTGCCCCTCACCTGAGACTGGGAGGAGACTCACCCACCCCGGTGTCCACATCACCACAACAATGTATATCTGTTGTTGGAATACAACACAGCAAACAGATTTGGCCATTTCCTGTCCTAGAGTCAAACTTACAGTAGGATGAGTAACGGCTTCATGGACGGGAATCAAATCAGACCTTTGTTAAGAGGAAGTAGGGAAACTATAAAAAGTCAGCACCAGTGACACATGTTGGAAGGTTAAAGTGATTGGAAATACATAAAATAAATACATTTGATCTTTCTAGCAGAAGATTTGTACTGCATTCCAACCTCCCAAGTGAATAGTACAAACCAGTTTAAATATGGGGGTGTTTAAAAAAATAATAATATTGTGTCCAGACTTTCCTGTTCAGTTCATATATGAAGCACAACATACATGTTGGCTGTAACTGACAAAAAATCATAACAACAAAAAACAAACTAACAGAAATGCACGACATATTGAAAATAACTGACTCATTTATGATGCGTTAAGTGTTTATTTTGTTGCGGAGGATTTAATAAGGAATTTCCAGTTCTAGTTTATATTTCAAATCTGAGTTCAACAAATTGAAATACCAAAATAAATAACTTTACTTGAAACACCTAAAGTGTCTGGGTTGAATAAAACTTACTGTAAGTACATGTTGTATTTTCTGAACAATTACTCTCTATATATATATATAAGGGTTCAAATAAAGATATATTGAGACGCATAAAGGCCAATGGAGGCGATCCATGCATGAAGTAAAAGAAAGAATCTGCCAGAAAAGGTGAAAGAATAATCACAATGACTTTAATAGAGACTAATAATGACCCAATGGACTGTGGGTGACGTATTACTTCACTACCAGAGAGCACATGACTCTGGCCAGCCCTACTTTAGGAAATGCAACATTAAAAACTAAGGATTACAATTATATTACTTTGTATGTAACTGGTTATTACATTATATAGCATTATCAACACAATTTATGTACATATACAAAGTTCCTGTAACACATTATATTAGAAATGTTTTAAATGGAAAAACTGCATTAAATAACAAAACCATGTCCTATCCTGTGTCAATAAACTGAGTTACGACACTCTGCAGCTCGGGGATACAGCCTCGTCATTTCAACTACAATTTTGCAACAACCACACAGAAAATTCAACCAAATCAAAGACAGGAAATGCTTCATACAATACGAGCTTTAAATATATAATGAGCTAATCGTGTCATTCTGAACTAACAGAGATTAGACTTGTTCAGTACTATTAATCATCAGTCGTTATCTTGTCTGTGCTATTTTCAGTTATGTCCTCTTTCAACACTCATATAAAGCATAACAAAAAACGTTATACCATTTCCTGTATTATCAAACCCTTTCTCTATAGCAGATGAAAAATAAGGTAAATGATGACCTGTTATTTTACTCAAATAAAAACATATTATTTTGTAGTTCTTATTTTTGTTAACAGCTGTAACAAGCTTAGAGGTTTTGAATGGCTTCACATCCATTACAAACCTTTAAGCTAAAAATTGCCACATTTTCTGAGAAAACTCTTTTGTTGACAAAAATGCAGTGGTAAGTCATTAACTACATTTACTCGAGTACAGAGACAATTCGACTGCTTTAAACTTCTGCTGTTTGTACTTTCTACTCCGCTACATTCGTTTCACCGATATATTTACTAATTACTTATTCAGATTTTGGCACCCAATACTTAGGAAAAACTTAAAAATATGATTATTTGGTAGAGATTAAACCCTCAAACATTATATTTAAGTAACTACAAAAATGATTGGGTTAAGAGATCATGAATTAGCAGCAATCTTGCTAAAAAAAAGTAGCTGCTTTTGCTTTAAAATATGTATTTAAAAAAATGTAGCGATGATTTGTTTTACTCCTCATACTCCTTTAAGTTAATCTTCCTGATCATACTTAAATACTTTTATTAAAGCGCCATTTTCCATGCAGTACTTTTACTTAAAATGGAGTATTTTCACAGAGAGGTTTCAGTACTTTCACCCAAGTATAACACAGGAGGGGTAGCAGATGTTCAGCTTTTATCACCAGGCCTTCACTGTAGGAGAAGCAGCTTCCACAGAGACATTTATATTCTTACGAAACGTGAGAACAGCAGCAGTCCACAAGCCTTTCCATTAACAAGACAAAGGGACTTCTGTCATCCTTTCTTTTGCTGTCATTTTATTGTCAGCTCAAACCATCAGTCATGTTGTTAAGAAAAGAAGAGGAAGGTGATGAGAGACAAATCAAATGCTCCTCATCTTCAAGTTATTCATTGATGGAATCATTCAAAAGAGAAAAAATCATTCATTATGTACAAAACAAACATTCCAAAATAACATGTGTTAAATTGTGAGCAAAAAAGGTTCATGTTTTTCTTTAACTAACTTCTAAAATTGCTGGATTTCCTAAATGAGAACAAATAATCCTACTGTAATGAGAAGTCAACCTCAACATTTTGGGATTTTTTTGGTCAAAGAAGAATTCAGATCCTTCACTTAAGTAAATTGTATTTATGCGTGTGTAGTAGTTTGTATGTATGTGTATGTATATTTCTTGTTTTATATATGGATATAACTGTCAGGATTAGTTTTTTAAATGTTTAGTTTGAACCTGGTGCAATGTCATTAAAGAATTTCTGACACATTTATGTAAAAATACTCCATTATGAGTAGAAATCCTATACGAACAATATCTCACATTGTTAAAAGTACAGAAGATTATCAGCAAAATGTACTTAAAGCATCAAAAGGAAAAGCAGAATATATATGGCAGAATCATGGCCTCCTCATGTGATATACTATATAACATTTGGAGATGTTAGTATTGTATCATCATGTCGAAATTTAATGTTTACAAAAATGCTTGATGTTTCTTTTTTCAACTCAAGTAGATTATTTAATAGTTTGTTTTAATACAAAATAAAAAAAGTGAATAAAGCTGTAAAATAAAGAATTGGAGTTAAAGCACATTATTTCCTCTATAAATTGAATAATGGTTACCGTTTCTTCCATAAGCATTCTGACCAGGATTGTGCATGTGTCCTAATATGTTGGCAAACAGGCACACACATAGATGTCATAGATGTCACAGATACACAAAGGGGCTGCTGTATGAAGACACAAGCAGGCTCTCACACCATCCACGCCATGGCTTAATAAAAACTAAAACAAAAATACCCGTCAGTATAATCTGAGGAGCGCACGCTACACTGACAGCTCCTCTCTGACGTCTGGAATCACCATGCGGCAGATATGTGGTCCAGCAGGTCAGACAGTGATGTGTCACCTGAGAGCTTCCTGTGATGCTGAACACAATATCTACTGATAAGGAGCACGAGACGTGTTCCATCTCAGCAAGAGATATTTTCAATGAGACAATGTTATACTTTCAGAACATAAAATCATTCAATGTATGATTTCCAAATGTAAAAACTTCCTGGCTCATTTAAAATAAAATAAAAATAAAAAAAAATAACAAATAGATATCAATTATGTGTTCATAAAGAAGTTATTTATGTTAAATATATATCTATATGTTTTTTTTACATTATCGGTCTTTTCTTTCATAGAGATGCACAACCTCAGTCAAATGACCAAATAATGCAGTTATGAGTAAGAATAACACATGTATTGTATATTAATGTATTGATTATTAATTCATATTTTATTGATTATTTATATACATAAATCATTTATTTCTGAAAAGCTATATATATATATATGTGTTTTTTTCCCCCTACCAATGCCTCAGTAAAATGACTGAATAATGCAGAAACATTAAGCAGGGCTCGAGCTTAAGGACGTCCCGTCGTCCCGGGGCCGAAAAAAATAGTGTCAGGGAGGATAAAAAATAATTTGGGGACGAATTTGGGACGAGAGTTAAAATAAAAATACCCTGCTAACTCTACTACAAACGGCGATGAAAATGAAATCGACTGCACGTTGTGTGTAGCACACAATTATTAAACCTCCTTGTCAACATAAACACACAAAACATTTAGCAACCCGCGAAACACACACACACACACACACTCACACAGACAGACAGACAGACAGACAGACAGACAGACAGACAGACAGACAGACAGACAGACAGACAGACAGACAGACAGACAGACAGACAGACAGACAGACAGACAGACAGACAGACAGACAGACAGACACACACACACACACACACACACACACACACACACACACACACACACACACACACACACACACACACACACACACACACACACACACACACACACACACACACACACACACGTGAGCTGTGCCCATGTGCTGTCAGCCAGCCGCACAGCTGGCTGTGCCCGCGAATTCCTGTCCCGCAAATTCGCGGGTCTATCTACAGTAGGCCATGTACTGAGTGTGTGTATTTCGCGGGTTGAGTGATGTAAAATGACAATGGTATGCCGTGGAGGAATTCTGAAATGTTTTACCGTTACATCACAAAAACGCACAGCAGAACCAGACCCTGGAGCGCCGGCCTCTTTATTGACTTACTCCACTTCATCCCCTATGGGTAATAAGGCTGCGATGAGAACCCTCCATCGTATTTAGTCCTTAGCAATATGCTGCGCCTCTCCCCATGTATGGATGGGTACCGAGCCCCGGTATTAAACGGGCTCCGCCCGGGCCGGAATTATTAATGACAGTGGTAACGTTAAGCTCCGACGTTATCTGACTTTTTATCGGTACTGGAGACATTTAAAAAATATATGTCATATGTAGTATTGCTACATAAACATTATATCGCAGTTTTAGTTTATCCAACTCCGTTTCTAATATGCAATAAGACTACAACATGCGTCTAAGATGTATTTTCGAGCTTTCCAATCCAGACGAGATCTCTCTCTCCCGTCTGTGTGCGAGGGGGCGGGGCAGTTTGTAAAGGTCTCCTGACTGTGTTACAGACTGTCCTCCTGGTTAGTGGTTACTCTGGGTTCTGTCTTCAGGACAGAGTGTTGGATTTTTTTTGATAATTGGATGGGACTTGATTTGATTCAATATTAGTAATTTTCTCGTTTGTGTGTTTGTTTAAATATATTTGGCCTTTGTCATGTGATTGACTGATTTACTCAAATAAAAAGGTTGATGAATTATCATCTAATGATTTGTATGATGTTTTATTTATGTTAAAGGTCACTTTGAATGATTTTAACTAATGATAAGTAGTAGAAAAACTAATATTTTAAATTCGGGACGGTCCACATTAATTTCGGGACGGCTTAGATTGTATTTCGGGACGGTTCCGGGAGGATGGTGAAAAAAGTTAGTCGAGAGCCCTCATTAAGAATAACAAATATAATCTTCTTTTATATACACATAAATATAACTGTATATAGAATGAACAAAAATATAAACGCAACACTTTTGTTTTTGCTCCCATTTTTCATGAGATGAACTCAAAGATCTAAAACATTTTCTATATACACAAAATAACCATATTTCTCAAATATTCCTCACAAATCTGAAAAAATCTGTGATAGTGAGCACTTCTCCTTTGCCGAGATAATCCATCCCACCTCACAGGTGTGGCATATCAAGATGCTGATTAGACAGCATGATTATTGCACAGGTGTGCCTTAGGCTGGCCACAATAAAAGGCCACTCTGAAACGTGCAGTTTTGCTTTATTTGGGGGGTCTGGGGGGGTCCGAAAACCAGTCAGTATCTGGTGTGAGGATTAGGGTAATGTTGTGAATCGAGTGGCCTGTGTTCGTCGTCCCTAACATACGCCTGCCCATACCATAACCCCACCACCAACATGGGCAACTCGATTAACAACATTACCCTAACCCTAACCCTCACACCAGATACTGACTGGTTTTCGGACTCCCCCAGACCCCCCCAATAAAGCAAAAATGCACGTTTCAGAGTGGCCTTTTATTGTGGCAATATTTGAAAGAAATGGTTATTTTGTGTAAATAGAAAATGTTTTAGATCTTTGAGTTCATCTTATGAAAAATGGGAGCAAAAACAAAAGTGTTGCATTTATATTTTTGTTTAGTGTATATATTTTTTTCTTTTTGAGAAATGCAGAGCATCACTAAAATCACTTCTTCAGTGGTGTGATTATAATAATATAAGTACTTACCAAAACATCTGAAACAGTCCCACAGCCATGTATGGGAGAGAGACATTTCTTTCATTCCGTCTGCAGTCTTTTTTTTAAACACAAAATCCATTATACTGTCTCACGAAACACAATAGGAATACAAGTTCAAATGCGTTCAAAAGCCCTTAATTACATGTCAAACAGGTGTTTAGTTCTAAGAAAGAAAATGTCAGGACCCCAATGATCAAAATAGGCATGACTTTATTATTTTTCCAAAACTGCTGCATAACAAACTAAAATCAATATGAAAACACACAATAGAAAATAAAAATAACACTTCAGCATTGCTCACAATGAGAACAAACATCAGTTTGGATTTTAATTGTGGATCTACAGAGAGTAAAAAAATGTCTAGACGGGGAATCGTCTCTTTCACAAGGTGGCGTGTTGAGCTAGGAAAGCTCGGATTCTCTGCAGGAGCTCTTTCTTCACACTGTCTGGCACGAGTGCTGCATAGGAAGAAAAATGGTGGATATATTAGTGTACACTACAGTAATGCATTAAGATAATTCAAAACACTGTTTATTTTGTACTAGACTGCATTATGTTGAGAGGTGTTGAAACCAGACAGCACCTGTCAGTGTACAGCAGCACAAAAACAACTGTGCCGCGCATGAATTGCTCTAAATGTAACATTGTCTCAACATAACCTCCATTTGACATATCATAGTATCTGTTCAAACATGGCTCAACAATGTGTTCTTTACTGTGCAGCCTTTGTACTGTGAAGCTCTGATTGAAAGACATTGGCATGCATGCAGGGTAAGAAAGACAATATATGTATATATATATATATATATATATATATATATATATATATATATATATATATATAAAAATATATATATATTTTAAAAGCTCTTTTTGGACAATCTTACTGATTAAATCATATTTTATTTTATGAAATTAAATTGTTTAACCGTGCAGTTAAAAAAAACAGTGGTTGAAAATAACTGTTAGTTATTTTAACCTCTTTAAGCTCTTTAGTTTCCCCGATATTGTTCTCTATTTAGGAGCTTTAAGTTCAGAAGAGCCCACCTGTCTCCCTTTATCCCACATATTCTGCATCAAATCATTCTTCATGTCATTTTTGTTTTTTCCACAAGCCATAAGACGATTGAACGCATGAGTTCTGGGAAGTGCCTGTATATCCTTATACTATGCATTCATGTGTACAGCGCACAGATGTATTGTGTGTGTCAGACTAGCATTTTAGCTAATCTTATTCTACATGTATATAGTTGACCTCTTCTGCATTGACTCGCACATTGGTCACTTGCAACATCACCTTGTACTATTTTATTTATATTCTGTTTCTTCCTGCACAATTTCTTAGGTTATTTGACTTGAATAATTGAATCTATACGCTGTTTGGAATGGGTGAAATGTTCGCTTCTCGTGGCTGCTCCATTCGGTTTTTAAATGGTGACACCTGCATTGAGTATTCTAGTTTGTTTCCAATTAATTATCACTTGAATTTCTCTGTGAGATCACTAAATATTAAACATACCTCATCTCATTCTATCTAGTGTTTTGCATACATTTCCCCCCCAAAAATGGTATCTCTAGAAACCTTCAAAAATGTTAATAAAGTTCTGATGTTTAAAATAAAATGTCACTTTTATTCACGATGCCATAACGTGCCTCTTTGTTTTCTTGAGTAGATTATATTCCCATATTCTTTAATTTGGTTATTTGTTTAATCTACTTGCTTTAGTATCACTTCGTATGCTTTAGTATCACTTCATATGCTTAAAGTAAAGTGTCTTTCATTGTTAGATTTTAATCAGTTTAGCTTGCAGTTTGTTTTGATATCTTATACGGTATGTTCTTTAATTGTTTCTCTGTATTGTATTCCTATGTCCAGGAGCACGAGAACACATTAGCAGCACACATGGGCGTAATTTCCACTGGGGACAGGGGGGACATGTCCCCCCCACTTTTCAAAATCCCGTTTGTGTCCCTCCCACTTTTCAAATGTGTTTATTATTATTTTTTACTTAAGGGGTCATCTTCACGGAGGAGCGTCTGTGTGTGCGTGGCACGAGCGCATTTTGTGTGAGAGAAAGAGAGAGAGACAGAGAGAGAGAGACAGAGAGAGAGACAGAGAGAGAGATACAGAGAGAGAGAGACAGAGAGAGTTACGGGGGTTGTTGTTAGCATCTGGTGCTAGCTCGGAGCTAACAGAGATTAGAAGCACCCTCAAGGATGTGAGGTCATCACAAATAAAATAGGCTCACATGGATAGGATACTAGACACATTTGCGCACTCATTACACTACACATTTGTCTTGGATTAGTTATTTGTAGAAAGGCAGGAAATGGAATTCATTGCGGAGGACCCTCTGTTTTGTGTCCCCCCCACTTCTCAAACCAAAGTTACACCCTTGGCAGCACAACTTGAGTATGGTTTGTATTTGTGTGCATCTTCCACCCCCTGCTGTTGTGTTTGCACCATAGACTGTATATATAAAGGTTTGCACATACCTCTGCCTTTTGGTGTGACTTCTGTAACCAGATCCTCCACTGTGACATGCTCAAGGCCCTTTTCTTTGATCACATCTGCACAAAATAATTCATCAGCAATGCAGCTTCATTAAAAGCACCGTTACACACAAAGACAAATACAAATCCAATACCTTTGCAGTGTGCCTTCAGCTGATCCTTCCATCCACACTCCACCAGCTTTGCCCTGAGCAGTTCCTTCAACCTGCGGCCAACATTTAGTATACACTATTTAAATATCTAAATGGTCTCTGAAAGCATTATTCCGACCTCAGTGAAGATAACAGCTGAACTCACCGCTCCCGTTCCCCCATTTCTATCAGCTTCTGGTTTATTGCAGCCCTCATCTGGGAGTCTTTGCTCATGGTCTGTCAAAGCCGAACACACACAGTTAGAATTTCCGTTTAAGTGCAACTACTTCATGGGAATTTAGCTACGAAACCATCTGTATTTCACCAGCTATAAAGTAAACGTTACCTTATGTCGAGATGTATCAGCTGGGGAACACACAGTCCCTTCACAAAACCATACCGACTAAAACACCCTCAGTAGTGTAACGGTTCCGCTTTGGCTGTTAATTATTTTTAGCAAACAACGTCACTACTTATAAAAACACAGCATGTAGAAAATAGCTCACTTTAATAACAAATGAATACATTTTTTTAGGACAACTATAGTTATCAAATCACTTATTATAACCCTTTTAGAGAAATACAAGAACTCAAACTCCCATGAGCAACAGGGCATTTTGTGTCCGCTGCGAAATGGCTCCGGGTCTGCCAAACAGGAAACGTGTTCTGCAACAGTATTTTCTTGCTTCATATCAACTTATGCACACACTAGTCATATAAAATAGATATGGCTGCGTCAAATTATTCCTTGAAGGTGAACAGGGAGCTGTTGGACCCCAACTTTGAGAGCTACAGGTTATCTCTGGACTCCATACCGACGTACAACGTTGAGCTGGATGCTGGTGAGAGACACTTAACAGACAGTTAGCAACGGTGCCAGCTAGCTTAGCACTGAGGATGCCACACTGTGATAGCTAACCTTAGTAACAAGTTCAGTTATATGAATTAACAGGTTGTTAATAATTTTGAAAAGTAGGTTTTTAATGCTTATTTATAATATTAAAAGATAATTATAATATTAGTAGCTGTAGTAATTTTGCTCCAATTATACTTTATGCTATTGGGTTCAGTCTCCCTAAGAAAATGTGTAGAAGTGTCACATCATCATTCAAAAGTGTATAAATATTAACATCATTATTTTTATTTACTTCAAATATTTTTTATGAGAACAATTTTTTACTCACAAACATAAGTTCATGTTTTATACTATCAAAAACATCCAGGACATGCAACACAACTCACTCCACACATGCAGGTTAATCCAAGTTATACTCATCCAGTATGTTCACTACTTGCAGAATACTACATTTTCTACATTTGTACTAACACTTTACTATTCAAAACACTAAAAGTGAAAAGCTATAGTGAAATAATCATAAATCATAAATGTAATCAGATAATAAAGTAATGGTAGAGTGTTATGCCGGTAATGTTTACACATTAAATTCACACAAAACAAAGAAACAGATTTATTCCCTGGCTTTACAGTTTCAAATGGGACTAGGTCATTCAATTTAATTTGCTTTCCAAATCGCAATGTTTTTTTTTTTGCTTGATATACCCAGAATAACCTTGTAAACAAAATATACAGTAGAGGTTTACAAAGACTTAATAACAGCCAGTTAACCACAAAATAAAGCCTACAATGATTAGTATGGGAACCAGAGTTTTTGGTTATTAGATTTAAAGCATACATTTAAAAGGATGGAGTATATACTTATAGTAGTCTCACATGCACAACACTTTATTAATAACAAAAATATGATATGATCCTGTGATGCCTTTTTCTAACCTTCTCTTTTTATCTGTTCTGCAGCCGTGGAGGAGGTGAAGTTGAAGGATACTCAGTACACCCTGGAACATATGCGTGCTTTTGGCATGTACAATTACCTCCACTTAGACCCTTGGTACGAAGACAGTGTTTTGTTTGTGGACTGCAAAGGAAGAGTTCTCAGTCTAACCGTCACTCTGGTAAGAATTCAATCCTTATTTTTCTCTTTTAACTCCTTGTTCCTGGCTTGATCGATTGCCAATACAGTGTTGCCAACCAATTCCTTTGTATTTATTCTTGAAGTCAATTAATATGGATGTGATACTAATGTGATCTAATATGTGGAACTGTAAGTGGTCTTTAATGCATCTGACACACCAGCAGGTGGTGACCAAGTACTTGTGTAATAGCAGCATCAACCTACGATGCATTTCTGGCAGGTGGTGTCAAGAAAAATCCTATTTTGCTAAAATTCCAAACATTTTACAAGCTGCACTTTTAATGTGGCTCATTATTATTCCCCCTAACTTACTTCAGAGGCAACTAGAGAGGCAGTGAGTACGTCTTAAGAGGGTACAGTCTTTAGACAAGATCTGGTTAATGACAGGAGTGATTACATAATTGACCCACGTCACTGATCCAGGTTTGTTAAGGAAGATGACTCAGATGAGGAGCAAATGACCTTCTCCGCAGTCTTCTTTTATGTATAAGACATCATTGACCATGATTAGAGATAATTGGTGCTACATCAGTGTTTTTTAAAATCAGATCTAGCCTGAAAGATGATCATCCTGTGAGACTGTATTACTGGCTTTCAGTGGCATCATTACGTGACTCTTTATGAAAATGTGTTTCTCAAACCCTAATTACAATCATCACATGATAATTATGGTCCCTGATGAGGCTTTGTGCGTACATGTGCACGGCATAGGCAGTTCACACAGGGCAGTAACGGATGCTGGATAAAAAGGTCTCAAAGGTGCCTCGTGTATTAGGAAGCGATATAATACGCAGTGTCACGCTCCATGGAAACAACAGGGCAGCTGCTGTGAGGTCCTTTTGAAAATCTGTTAGTTCACGGGATGAGTAATTGATGCTCGTGTGGTGGCATTACTGTGTATTAGTAATAAGGCTCTGAGACAATATGAAGCCGAGTCACATGGGCAGCAACATGACAAGTGGCATCTACGTCTCTCCTGGATGAGTTATTTTTCAGCTCTCATATTGAAGGAATCTTCTTTTGGCCTTTTAATAAGAATAATTTTATGGAAATGATGTTTTGCTTTGTATTCATATCAGATGTTAAGAGGAGAGTTTTCCTCCAGGATCAGAGTGCCCAATTCAATACGAAAGAAGTGACCTTTCTGCTCCTCACGACTTCAAAGCCTTCTCTTATTAAGTGTTTGCGTCTTTGTGAGTCATGACCCCACGGCAGTGCTTATGGATGGCAGTTTAAAAACGACAAATATATCAACCATTTTTACATGATTCAAAAATATATCCCACAGTTGTTTTACTTTCTACCATTCCCAGGCTTTTCTCTACAAATAATGCTTTACAAATTAGTTGATTAATGTATTTGTTGATGTTTAAATAACTAACTAATCTTTCAAGCAAAACAGCCAAATCAAATCGTGATTCCAGCTTAATTTGCTATCCGTCCTTAGGGCTGCAACAAACGACTAATTTGATAATCGATTAATCTATCGATTAATGAAACGATGAACCGACTATTCGGACTATTATGCCTTGCACAATTTCTCAAATGCTCTTATTTTGCCATCAACTTTTAGATTTAGCTTGAGGTTGTTTCAGGCATGTGGAAACTAACAATGAAGACAATAAAGAGTAATACTTGATTCAAAAATACATATATTGTTAAATTAACTTAACAAATTGTGAACAAAATTAACATTGCTTTTTATTTAAATTAAATAAATAATATTTCACATCAAAAGAAACAACAATGTTTTAACAAATCGTATTAAATAATCTGATGACAGAGTTGTAAACAGAATAGCTGAAACTTTAACAAAATAAATAACTCGGTTACCTCTAATCATTAACCCATGTTTGTATAATTTTGTTAACTCTGTGTGTTGCTGACGTGGAAACGTTACTCGTGGATGGGGATAAACTAAAAAGACAGTCGAACCCGGTGCATTCTTCTTCAGTCTGAATGTGGTGCACTTTTGCCAAATGTTTAGACAAATTGCTCGTGTTACCGCCCTTACATGCTAAACTCTTATTGCACTTTTGGCAAGGAGCATTGTCCACATCGAGACGGGTAACATTTAACCACACCTCGGAGCGCTTCTCTCCGCCATCCCCGCCGTGTGTTGCTGCATGTAGCAGCTGCGTGTGTGTAAACTGTCTCGCCCCCCCTTGTCTTTTTGCATATTAGAAACGAGTTGCCGACACTAAGACTGCGATATAATGTTTATGTAGCAATAACACATATGACATATATTTTTTAAATGTCTCCAGTACCGATAAAAAGACCGATAACGTTGGAGCTTAACGGCGCGCAAAACACACGTGATGACGTCACCAACGAATCGACGACTGAATTAGTTGGCAACTAATTTGGTAATCGATTTTAATCGATTAAGTCGATTAGTTGTTGCACCCTATAATAATAACAACAATAACTTTTTGTATGTCTCTGCGGTCCTGCCTGACTCTCACCATACTACTTCCCTGATGGCTCCCACAAGATTGCTGACATCCTCGTGGAATCATCTTCTTATTATACACATAATGCATTTCCAAACATTTGGACTACCTATGTTGTAAATGTATTATCTTTTCGATTTACACACGGCATCTATTGCACGTCTGTCCGTCCTGGGAGAGGGATCCCTCCTCTGTTGCTCTCCCTGAGGTTTCTCCCATGTTCCCCTTTAAACTGTGGGTTTTCGCTGGAAGTTTTTCCTTGTACGATGTGAGGGACAGAGGGTGTTGTGTTGTCATACTGATATTCTGTACAAACTGTGAAGCCCACTGAGACAAATGTAACATTTGTGATATTGGGCTATATAAATAAACATTGATTCATTGATAACTTTTTGTATACAGCACCTTTAAAACAAATTCACCAAGTGCTTTACATGGATCAAAAACGGGCCTTTCAGCCAGCAACAGAGCACCAATTCCGCAACAACACACCCATATAAAATATACAGCGTTTTCAACAATATAAAAGCTTATACCGTAATTTTCAGACTATAAGCCGCGCCTTTTTCCCTATTTTTCGACGCTGCGGCTTATATAACGGTGCGGCTAATCTATGGATTTTTACAGCTAACGGCCAACACCTTTAACTCTATGGACTCTATGGCCGGTCCGCGGACCCCCACCTTTAAGCGGCGGGTTCCAGCAGGAAAAGCTGGAGGTCGGAAAAGAGTGAGACAGGTAGCGCGCAAAAGTAAAAGTGGAACCGAGAGTGGTATGCCGCTGCTGCGGCTTATATTCAGGTGCGGCTTATAGTCCGAAAATTACGGTAGTTAAAATCTTTAATAAAAAGGTGAGTCTTTAATTACATTAAAGTAACTTATTATTAATACCTTTGGGTTTTGTATTGTTGATCAGAAAAAAACAAGCAATTTAATTATGTTATCTTAGGCTCTGAAAAATTGTAACATGCATTTTAGGCATTATTTTTCTTCTTATTTGATTAAACACAAAATAAATAATTGTTATTTAAACTTTTTGCTCCTTGCATTTGAATGAATTAGGCATAGTTTATATTAAAAGTAGGGTATGTAATTTTGGAGAAACCAGCTTAAGTGCGCTAGAATTTGAAAATACACAGCCGGAAAGATCTGCCACTTCCTCACAGAGTCCCTCCTCCAACACACACGAACGCGCACATGACCAATGAGGGCACGAGATAAGTTTGTGCACAGATGGAAGGCTGACAGGCAGGTAGGCCATCCAGTTATTTTAGCCGGGCCGGCTCAAACGATTGGTCGTGCTTTTTACAGTACTACGGCTTCCACAGATTAAATCTTTGTATGGATTTTTTGTCAAAGCACTTAAGATATTCATTGCTATAATCGGGATGTTAAGAGCATTCCATGGGATATAACAAAAAGTGTATCTCGAGCCGGTTTCTCAAACTTACCTACCCCAACTTTAAGGGTTTTGCACCATTTCAAAAATAATAATTAATTGTCCTGGTGGAATCATATAGAAGAATAGGAACAACCTTTATTTATGCCCAAGGGGAAATCTAATTGTTCACACCGTGCAATACACACACATTAGGTGAATAAATATATACACATACAAACAGATGCATTTATGGTGAGGTGTCAGAGCAAACGGGCGGCCAGGTTTTTCCGGAGGCAGGGAGCAGTTGGGGGTTCGCTGCCTGGATCATGGACACTTCGGCAATGCCCAGGAGAAGAAATGCAAAGTCCATACAGACTGAGCTACTTGAGGCCTATTTCTTTTCAAAGATATCTCTATATACTTCTTCTAATATGATTATAAACAAGCACATTCTGAATCAAATCTCTTCTGAAAATGAATCAAGATATGAAACAACTCTTTATTGGGATTCAAAGATCTCATAAAATATTGGCCAGCCCATATAAGACTGATGTAGAGACAGTTACAGTGGGGCAAAAAAGTATTTAGTCAGCCACCAATTGTGCAAGTTCTCCCACTTAAAAAGATGAGAGAGGCCTGTAATGTTCATCCTAGGTATACCTCAACTATGAGAGACAACATGAGAAAAAAAAATCCAGAAAATCACCTTGTCTGATTTGTAATGAATTTATTTGCAAATTATGGTGAAAAATAAGTATTTGGTCACCTACAAACAAACAAGATTTCTGGCTCTCACAGACCTGTAACTTCTTCTTTAAGAGCCTCCTCTGTTCTCCCCTTGTTAACTGTATTAATGGCACCTGTTTGAACTCGTTATCAGTATAAAAGACACCTGTCCACAACCTCAAACAGTCACACTCCAAACTCCACTATGGCCAAGACCAAAGAGCTGTCAAAGGACACCAGAAACAAAATTGTAGACCTGCACCAGGCTGGGAAGACTGAATCTGCAATAGGTAAGCAGCTTGGTGTGAAGAAATCAATTGTGGGAGCAATTATTAGAAAATGGAAGACATACAAGACCACTGATAATCTCCCTCGATCTGGGGCTCCACGCAAGATCTCACCCCGTGGGGTCAAAATGATCACAAGAACGGTGAACAAAATTCCCAGAACCACACGGGGGGACCTAGTCAATGACCTGCAGAGAGCTGGGACCAAAGTAACAAAGGCTACCATCAGTAACACAATACGCCGCCATGGACTCAAATCCTGCAGTGCCAGACGTGTCCCCCTGCTTAAGCCAGTACATGTCCAGGCCCGTCTGAAGTTTGCTAGAGAGCATTTAGATGATCCAGAAGAGGATTGGGAGAATGTCATATGGTCAGATGAAACCGAAATATAACTTTTTGGTAAAAACTCAACTAGACGTGTTTGGAGGAGAAAGAATGCTGAGTTGCATCCAAAGAACACCATATCTACTGTGAAACATGGGGGTGGAAACATCATGCTTTGGGGCTGTTTTTCTGCAAAGGGACCAGGACGACTGATCCGTGTAAAGGAAAGAATGAATGGGGCCATGTATCGTGAGATTTTGAGTGACAACCTCCTTTCATCAGCAAGGGCATTGAAGATGAAACGTGGCTGGGTCTTTCAGAATGACAATGATCCCAAACACACCGCCCGGGCAACGAAGGAGTGGCTTCGTAAGAAGCATTTGAAGGTCCTGGAGTGGCCTAGCCAGTCTCCAGATCTCAACCCCATAGAAAATCTTTGGAGGGAGTTGAAAGTCCGTGTTGCCCAGCGACAGCCCCAACACATCACTGCTCTAGAGCAGGGGTTCCCAAACTTTTCAGCCCGCGACCCCCAAAATAACAGTGCCAGAGACTGGCGACCCAGTTTAATTTCAGTTTTCCGCACTCTCGGAAATAATACAGATGGCTAGTCCGCCCCTGAAAATGTCTATGCAAACGTTATTATTAATAATAATAAAAAAGAAAAAATTATACAAAAGATTATGTAATAAAAAAAATTGTTATAATTTTTTTTTTTTTAGCTTTCCATTTTTATTTTGTAATGATCTTGCGACCCCCACTCGGGAACCCCTGCTCTAGAGGAGATCTGCATGGAGGAATGGGTCAAAATACCAGCAACAGTGTGTGAAAACCTTGTGAAGACTTACAGAAAACATTTGACCTCTGTCATTGCCAACAAAGGGTATATAACAAAGTATTGAGATCAGTGGCGGCGCCAGAGATTTTCTCTAGGGGGTGCTGTGGGGTAGCTTGACGTTTCATAGAGGGTGCTCAAACATTAAGGGTTTCCCATTAATGCACCAGCGCTACAGTTTAAATTTCTACTGCAACAATCCCCAACGCACACACAGTGTACCCGCGACTGTTACAATGAAGGCTCGGTAATCAGCTCACGGCATATAGGTGTAAGCAGGGGTAAAGTGTTATTTTTACAAGTGGGGAGTGGACCTCACCTCCTCTAGCGGGAAGATTTTTTTTTTAAATATTGAAGTTAAAAGCAGCAATCTGGTGCACTTTGAGAGCAAAATGAAGAGATCTACAGTATGCAAATAATTTGGGGCTCCAGCTAACAGTGTCACAAGTAATTTAGCCTATGGGTAGGTCAAAAATCTAATGGGTGCCGGCCATTGGCCTAATCATATCACCTGTGTTGGCCTTATGTTTTTGGTCAAACATTTGTTTGTTTCACATTTGCATCGATGTAATCAATAATTTTTCTGATTTAATTTAATAAAAATAATAATAATAATTTTCGAAAAAAAAAAACTTTTTGGGTTTAGCAATCCTGGGGGGTGCTTCAGCACCCCCTAGCTCCCCCCTGGCACCGCCCCTGATTGAGATGAACTTTTGTTATTGACCAAATACTTATTTTCCACCATAATTTGCAAATAAATTCTTTAAAAATTAGACAATGTGATTATCTGGATTTTTTTTTTCTCATTTTGTCTCTCATAGTTGAGGTATACCTAGGATGAAAATTACAGGCCTCTCTCATCTTTTTTAAGTGGGAGAACTTGCACAATTGGTGGCTGACTAAATACTTTTTTGCCCCACTGTATATGTTTCCCTGGTTTTGTCGGTACAATATTGAATTTCTGTTGTGCTTTTCAGGACACCGCCCTGGGAAAACCGAGAGAGGTGTACAGTTTAACTTCTGACCCCAGCCAGTGTGAGGGTCGTGTGTGTGCGTCGCTCAGCCTCACCTCTGCCACCTGGGCGGCTCTCTCTGACGGAGCCGGCACGCTGACTCTCCTCCGCACCGGCAAGAGGGGAGATGGCACCTTTATGAAGTGGGAGGTAACAATAACATGTGTTTACTGTTGTTAGTTAAAACATTTATTATTTTACAATCATGAATACATCTCTGATGGGATATTAGGTGTTTCAGTTGCAATGTTTTCAGCAGTCGATGTGTAGTTGAAAGAGCAGTAAGTAGTAGTAGTAGTAGTAGTAGTAAGTAGCTGTTTCTCCACATCTATTGGTGACTGAATGGTAGTGCAGCAACATTACATGAACATTCTATGATATACAAAAGTCCACTATATCTCCAGCGGATAGGTGTAACCTCAAAAATAATTTCATATTTAGACTGGCACTTTTACAAAAGACATCTTTGTTTATTTACATTTGTATTTCTAATGGCACTAGATTGATACTTAGTTCACAGCTGAAAATAAGGCTAGTAGTTGGAGAGATGAGGGATGCTTTTAATGACTACTGGAGTCAAGCTAGACATCTCAGCAACAGGTGATATCATCTTTGTGGAGCAGCTCTCCTAGTTATTATAAAAGATCATTCATTTTGATTGTGACAAATATGTTTGTCCATGCCAGCAGACACATTAGCTGGTGTCAACGTTTGATCTTTTTATAATTTCTCATAGTCTTGGATTGCTTGTAAAATAGTTCAAAGATATGGCTGGTGAAATTGTTTTCCTTTTCTTTTTCTTAATGTCAATAAAGTCCTTGATTTACCAAGTCTGTGTAACCACAGCCTGATACACATATTCCTCTGTGCAATATCATTATTAAAAACACATGAGTGAGCGCCGTGTTGCACTGGGTGACATGGTTATATATAATGATGAACACTAGAGGTGGCGGTGATTTATGTAAGAATGAAGACAAGATTCTGAATTGACAACTTAAAAGCTTTAAAAATGTAAAAAGAAAAGAAACTACCGTAATTTTCGGACTATAAGGCGCACCTGAATATAAGCCGCAGCAGCTAAATTGAATGATGTGTACATATATAAGCCGCACTGGACTATAAGCCGCAGGTGTTTTAATGTTGAATTACCATATGTAAGGGTTCGTGCACAGAGGGGATTGTTGGGAAAGAGATGGCTGTTTGAGGAAGCTCCCATTTATTAACATTTCAACAAACAAGTTGCATATTTGCATAACGTATTCAAGTGTTACCATTTAGTGCAATAGTAGCTACAGAACATGTACTGTGCTGTGTAAACTGTACTGTATCACATAGCGTTTCAGACACAAAAACTTTTCAACTTTCAAACTTAAACGGTGCGCTCCCAGCGCATGTACCGGCAGTGATCTACAGCAGTGGTTTTCCACCAGTGGTACGGGGACAAACTGTCTCGCTCTCGTAATGTCTGTCTGTCTTGCTCAGGGCCGGCCCTGACCAATTTGCTGCCCTAGGCAAGATTTTAGCTGGCGCCCCCCCCCCCCCCCCCCCCCCCAAATGCAGACACTCAGTATGACTCGCAGATGCACGGTTGTGGCATGAGAAAACAGAAAGATATGGACAAAAGATGTGTGCAACTCCATTTAGTATCCTATCCATTTGAACATGATTTAAGTGAGGGGGGACCTCACCTCCTCTAGGGGGTCCGGGGGCATGCACCCCCGGGAAGACTTTTTTTTTTATATTGAAGTTAAAAGCATCAATCTGGTGTCCTTTGAGAGCAACATCAGGAGATCTATGGATACATCTCTCAACACCCATATGAAACAGAACTGGAAGCAGATTTTCTTTTTCTTTATGGATATTTTACAAATCACTCCCCTTTTAAACTGTATTCTTGTTTATTAAGAACAACTTTTTTTTAAGGTCATATAGTATTTTATACCTGTTTTTCATCTATTCTCTTATTTTTTATAGCTATAATGATCATATAAAGGTGTGCCTTTGCCCCCCCGCGGACGCTTACACAGTAAATTCCAATGTCAATAAAAGCACACAGAAGCTGTATATGTTTTTTGGGAGTTTGATTTATTTTAAATTAAGACAAATACAAAATTAAAACCTATAATTGCACACTAAAACGATTATTTCAAAAAAAGAACAATTTCACATAAACCTCTGGTTTTTACTGGGGCTGGGGCAGTTCAATTAGATTTTTTTTTGGGGGGGGGTGTGCTATAGTTTATGGGCGCTGTATGCAATATATGCGTAGTTCTGTTAGTATAAGATAATAAGATGTACTTTGTTGATCCAAAATTGGGAAATTGTGTTTTAAAAATGTAAATTAAAAAACTTTTTTTTTTTTTTCTCCCCAATTTTCGGCACCCCCTATGGGTTGATGCGCCCTTAGCCTTCGCCTATACTGCCTATGCCAAGGGCCGGCCCTGGTCTTGCTCTCGTTCTGTCTCTCGTTCTGTCTCTCGTTCTGTCTCTCGTACCACTCTCGGTTCCACTTTTACTTTTGCGCGCTACCTGTCTCACTCTTTTCCAGCCTCCAGCTTTTCCTGCTGGAGCCCGCCGCTTAAAGGTGGGGGACGCGGACCGGCCATAGAGCCAATAGAGTTAAAGGTGGTGGACTGTCACCTGTAAAATCCATAGATTTAGGAGGTCCCCTAGTGGCCGTTAGCTGTAAAAATCCATAGATTAGCCGCACCGTTATATAAGCCGCAGCCTCAAAAAATGGGAAAAAAGGTGCGGCTTATAGTCCGAAAATTACGGTAGATTCTGCTACTGACACACAGTGATTCTACACACCAAGCTTGGGAAACAACTGGTGAAGCATTATTGTTTACAACAAATACCAGTTCTACATGTTAGTTTGTGTACTGTCAATATTCTGAAAAATAAAAAGGCTAGGCCTACAGAATTGATCAGGCAGTTTGATTTCATTTTTGTAAAAATCTTGCAGTCACTGAGAGTACATTTATTAAAAAGGGTTTATTTGAGCAAGTTTAGCATGAATGAATGGGAGCTTTTGTGTTAGAATTGCCTGTGAGTTTTCAGTTCATCAGAAACAGTTGATTTAACAAATACGAAAGCTCCGTATTCCTGAACATACTTCACAAAGCACTAATGCCTTTACAAATTAGCATCCCTATATACTGAATACCAAATCTAAAGATTCCCACCCTTCGTAAACACAGGCTCTATGATATGAATCCATCCTACATACTGTATAAGCTGGCTCCTTTTGTAACAAAAAGAAAGAATATTTAAACAAAAGTTGCCCAAAACAATAATTTATTCCAAACTGGTCACAAATAACAAATAAGCAAATTGAGGAGTGCTGGCCTGGTGCACAGGGCATGGCAGCCGGGAGAGAGAGTGGAGCCGTTTCTCAAAGTCGAGGACGCTTACTTGGTAGGACATGTCCTTCCGAGTCAGGTCCTTCAGAGGCTAGGCATGAATCCTTCCTAGCATTCGGAGAACAAAGAATGGAACAGGCTAGCAAGTGTGCAGTTGTGGGTCATATGCATCTATAATTAGCCAATAATTAGCCTACCTCACGATGTACCTAGCTAATTATTAACTTGCTTTACTTTCACTGAACACATTTATGGTGATAACAAATTTAACAAAGTAACATATTTACCAACACATTTACTACGCCACTGAACATACTTACATTTAAATGTGTACTGCACAGAGTCAGCCATTTTCCGCCTAAGATTTTGGAAATTGGTCCGTGCGTAAAGAATTGTGGGTCATTTAAGACCGCCGAGGATACACATAAGCAGTCTTGACATTTTCTGCAACAAAGGATTCAGTCCTCGGTAGAATTCCAAGGATCCTGTACATTGGAACAGTCCTTCGGCGGGATTTGATGACGTAGCATCCTTGAAATAGAGGCTCTGAAGGATCCTTCCTTGACATCGAGAAGCAGCTTGGGAATGTTCTGCAGCCCTCTTAAATAGTCTGGAACCAGGGGCCACAGGTGGGTCTCATCTCTCCTGATTACAGGACCTGACCCCACCTCCAGACTCTCTGCAAGAATAAAACTCAGGTTTCAACAGCACCATACAATGGACAACCACAGGGTTGTCACAATACTGACATGTTTACTTATCCGTGGCTTCAAATATTGAGTAGCATTTGGTGAAAGGGTGAGGAAGTCAGAAAGAGAGACAAACTAACACGTAGTGTTGACTCTCATAAGAAGAATATACAACATTGTGAGCCCAGCTTCATTCTTTAATCTTGCGTGTGCTATATATTCCTATTCCAAGACTACGAGGATAACAAATTAATATTTCAATTACTGTATGCAATACAATAAAAAAAACAGCAGTCGTCTGGAACTGAGTGGGATTATTGCCTTTAAATTGGCTGTGGTATAATAAAACGTATTTTTATTCAACATAACAACTTGTCAAAAGAAGCATTTTTTTATTTTGAACTGCTATGCAAATTCAAGCTTTAGAACCAGCTCCTGTGTTTATAAAGCTAAGCCAGTCTTTAGGAAATTGGCTTGTAGCTGTGAGGGATCAAGTCTTTCATCAGACGAGTCTTTGTGCACTTTATCCTGTTAACAGCGGAGGTTTGGATTGGCTACAAATGAGAGTTGAAGCCCACCAGACGCAATTCTGAAAGCAAAGTTCAAGAGAGGAGTTTATAATGGACAACCCTCGGGGTCAGTAATTTCCAACGTTCTAATTTTAAGTTTCATATATCTTCAAAAAGGCAAATATAAACATTGGTGTAGAAATACTACATTCAATTAGCGTTTTATTGATGAAATAAATACAAATATCCTATGAAGTGCAATGAAGACCATAACACTTTTTGGCCAGGGTCAATAATAAGGAGTGCTCTTTATTCATTAAATACTTTAATAGCAAATGTATGTTTTTAAGGGAGAGTGGAATCAAACTGTTAAAATGGTGTGAGCTGTAAGGCAAGGAAAGATTTATTTTTATTTATATATCAGATTTCAAAATGAGACAAACATTTGATTTATAGCATTAAGATATAGCGCGACAGAAACTCATTTTTAAAAGGTCATTAGGAAACCAAGAACATACAAAAAAAACAAGCTCAAATGGAATAAAACAGGCAACAAACAAGAATAAATGTTACAATGCATTGTCAAATATGAATAGTTATTTGATTTAATAAAAGCATTGGAGTCTGTTCCAGATATATAAAGCATAATAAATGAACGCTGCTTCCCCATGTTTACTTCTGAATCTGGGGACAGAAATGAAACCTGATGTTCATATCAAATAATCCTTAATAACACATTGTCTTTGCTCATGATAACGCTGAAGAACAGCTTTTCCAACTTGGGAAATGAGACCCTGATTTGTTGTGTGTTGGTTGTGTCCTGGCAGCCGCTGTTCCTTGAGGACACGGGGGAGCCTTTCAGCGTCCTCCACAGCATCTCTCATGTCCAGGAGGGAGTCCACTCCATGGAGGTGCTGCTGCTCCGCATCCAGAAGGAGCCGCAGGAAACCAAGGGGAGCGGGTTCTGCGTGTCTCTGGAGTGGATCACAGTCGCCAACAGTGCGGGACAAGGTGGGTGGTGCACAGGCCAGCTTCATCTCAGTAATGTAGCATGGAGTGAAATAAGAGAAGACAAGTGTGTCATACATAATAACGGTCTCAAATTCAAGCCTATTCTTTCATTTTCATGTTACTTTTTTACAGTGCAAATACCCAGTAGGCGACAGAAAGCCTTTTAATTAAACTCTACAAGGAAGTTAGTCATAGTCTGACTTTAATGCGGTTTAATTATGAGGTCTCAGAGGACATTCGTAATCTCTAAAGCAAACATTGCCAAGAAGACATTTCATTAAAGTTCTCGGCACTTTCTGAGAATGAGACACCCTGACTAATGATTCAAAGATTGGGAAGAAAGAAAAAACAGGAGCAGCCTTTAGCAGAGGTGGGAGTAAGTCCTACATGTGCAAGTGATGAGCAAGTCTCAAGTCTTGACCTACAAGTCTCAAGCAAGTCCCAAGTCACTTTGATGAGAGTCAAGCAAGTCAAGTCATTGCTCAGGTCAAGCAAGTCACAAGTCTAGTCATACGAAATTCTGATGTATAAGCCCAGTTTCTGCATTTAAACCAGTTAAAATATTGTGGTTATGAAAAGTTTAGTTTTATTTTCAACATAAACAGCAATGGAGAGTGGGGCGCTGAAATGATAACCCTATAGGTTCTAAAAGGGCTCTAAAGTGATAACAGGAGTACAACACAAATACTACATCAACATGTTAAGCCTCCTGCCCTGGCTCCCCTTCAGCAGGGTCACAGCATTTCTCCTGTCTAAGGTGCTCCCATATGACACTGTCTCATTGTTTTCCTAACTGTGTCTGTGCACAAAGAAATACTGCATCAAAGCCAATACAGCAGGTGTGTGTGTGTGTGTGTGTGTGTGTGTGTGTGTGTGTGTGTGTGTGTGTGTGTGTGTGTGTGTGTGTGTGTGTGTGTGTGTGTGTGTGTGTGTGTGTGTGTGTGTGTGTGTGTGTGTGTGTGTGTGTGTGTGTGTGTGTGTGTGTGTGTGTGTGTGTGTGTGTGTGTGTGTGTGTGTGTGTGTGTGTGTGCACGCGAGCAGACAGCGTGACATTAACATTAAACACATTTCTTTCATTTGGGAACACCCACATTTACATATGGAGTTGGTCAGATGTGTGTGTCAATTACTGTTCATGGTAATTTGAAAACAAATTCTGTTGTCGGAGATACACCTTACACACACGCACACGCACACGCAGAGCACACACACACATCAAGTCTCAAGTCATGAATACCAAGTCAAGTCTTTTATCAATGTTAGTCAAGTAAGTCTCAAGTCCAAAAATATGCGACTCAAGTCATGTGACTCGAGTCCCCCACCTCTGGCCTTTAGAGTGTGCTTTCTTCATTAAGTTGGATTTATAGATGGAACCCTTTGATACCTGTGCGATGTACAATAATTGTTTTTTATTTGTTTTAGGTCTCAATGGCTTTATATTTGATCTGAGTATGATTGTAAAGGGGATTGTAAGTCTCCAAAGTCAAGCATGTCATTAATATGTTGTACCTCTTCCACTAGACAACTCCCTACTGTACACACAGTTTGTGGGACCCTATCATGTTAAGGGGTGCGACATCTCAGTCGACCAGCTAACCAATCAGAGCAGACTGGGCTCTGGTTTCAGACAGAGGGTGAAAAGAGGTGTTGCAGTAAGAGAACAATAAAGAGCTTTTTGAACATTAAAGCATGGAGACATGTCCCAGTAGAAGCAAATGTGAACCGAAAAATGCGCATAATATGTCCTCTACAAAAGAAGGAGTGATTGTTTGCTAGGTCATTGGATTTCCTACATTTCCGAAACAGATATAGAAAACCACAGAATCATGTCTTTTGATTCAATATTTTGCAGAAATGGGTGAAAAATGATAGAACTCTTATTTCACAGATTCCCACATGAGCCACATGTGCTTTAGCATGGAAAGCACACATTCACGTACACCTTGCACAATTTCATATTACCAAAAGTTACTAACATTTTGGACTGTAAATGCAGGCCTGACAAAATGTTATTACTTTCTCATAACAAACGGAGGATATGAAATGAAAAAGTAATTTTCCGCTTCATTCGGGCAAATAGTCTGGTTTGCGCCACTAAGGAAATCTATCACACTTTGTAATACATATAGGCAAAACCTTTCAATAACTGAAATGTATTCGTTTATATTCCTGTGATATTTTATTTTCAGAATACTGTTTTTATCCCTGAGGGAAATGAAAAAAAAGACTTAAAAAGAGCATCAAGAAGTTAAAGTAAAAATGTGCTATAGAAAGGTCAAATAAAGATATTTATCTAAATATAAGCAGATAACCAGATAGCAAGTCAACAGTATATGCCACGTAAATCTTCATGATCTAAAATCTGGGAATATGAAGATTCATTTTTAGTTTAGCTCTGTCAAACTGTGTTAGAGGGTATAAGATACTTCTGGTCATTACGATAGATACATGATTGCCATTATCATGCTAAATGATGTCTTATAAGCCACTTTAATACACCAAGACTTTGGGGAACATTATAGAGGAATACATGCACTGATTTAATCTCCAAATATATAGAAATGTTGAGATTTATGTAACATTTGATTTTTCTGCATTCTTTTTTTGGGCACATTTCATATTCAATCAAATAAAGATAATAGATATATTAAACTGAAGTTCAATTTGTTCAATCTTCATATTATATTTCCCTGCAAATGTGGGGTTTCTGTGCTTTTGATTATCAATTTAGATTTCCTAATTTATATCACGAGTCAGTTGTGAAATGAACAATAGATACCAAAGGCACAGCAATAACTAAAACAATAGCAATACAAACCAAAAGTGCCCTTGTTACACAAGTTGATGTAATCACTGATAACATACAAAACAAAATGTAATCAAAATAAGATAAAACAGAAATCAGCAGACATTTTGTTCAAAGGTCCATTAACTGCTGGAATAACAAGTTTACATTACTCTTGCCTCTGCTCTAATAGAATGGACTTTATCAATGTTGTCTCTTCACATGCAGGTCAGGAGAAGAAGTACGAGGTGAAGAAGAGGAGGGTCCTCAATGGGAAGACGGTGCCTCACTATGCAGCTGTAGAGCCGAAGGGGAAGGGGCTCATGGTGGCCTCGGAGAAACCGTTCGCCTTCACTCATGTGGACGGGCTCCCAGTGCAGCTGCCAGACCCCGAGCCCATGGAGGTGGAGAAGACAGGTGGGTCACCAGGGCTGCCATGTTAGGGACTTAATTCTGCCTTTTATTTTATACGTTAACCAAAGTCATCCAAAAAGACCTCCATTTCAGTCATTGAAAGCTTCAGTAATTGCTTGCGCTGAAAGACAATTGCTTAATTTATATAGTTCTTATGGGTTCTGTTAACAACCAGTAGATATTGATTAACATTTAATTTAATGTCACATTTCCTGCCTTCTGACATATTTAAGTCCATCATTCACCCTCCTTTTAGCGCTATTTTGGTCTCTACCTACCTTAGTTTGGAAAAGTATCTGAATATTTTGCTGCTCAACGGTCCTTTACCAGCTAGTTGCAAACTTAACTCTTTAGCGTTCAGTGCTGTTTAGGGAGTTTACATTAGGTTAAAACGGTTGCCTGCAGTTTCTGTAAACAGGGCTAATGATTGCATCATTTGGCAAAAAAACCCACTAACTATCAGCTAAGAGGGGTCAAAGATTTCCTCCAGCTGCAGGGGATAAATCTCTTTTCATTATGAACCTTCGATTTCACATCACGTTTTCATTTGAGCCATTGTTATTATAATGATTGGTGGTTGTTAGTACAGCATATAATTAATAATACAATTGAATTAAAATATAACAAAATATGCCATTTTCATTGGGTAGAAGTTGCAAATAAATGAATATAATACAATAAAATTTGTGATTATTTGGTATAGTAAAAATACACCAACTGGGCTAGATTGATACATAATGAACCCAATGAAATAAGTAGTTATATTACCCATACCAGTGTCAAAGTGAACGGTTGTACTCGCAAGTGCATCATGAACATGACCATCTCTCTGTCAAAAGTTTTAGTTCTGGTTGCAAAACTAATTTAGAAAAAGTTTTGTTAATTCAGAAGACCCAGTTTGACTCATGAGGTAAAAACGAGAGAAAGAGGTTATGTCACGCTTTGGCATCACTCATATTTATAATGAGGAAGTGCCATCTCTCGCCAGAGAGTGTACCAGCCTGTATGTACAAGCGTTGAAACAAATAGAAACACGATCATCATCTGGACTCTGACTACATCAAAAATATGATCATGATCATCATCACACTCATTTCATGACATTTCTATTTTGAGAGTATTTCCTGTTAAGATTCATCATGCAGTTGCATCTGGTTATTTCCAGTAAAAAACCAACATGTAAGCTTCTTCTGCTCATTACCTTTCATAGGCTCAAAGTGACTCTCTGGGTTGTAGCCATAGAAACGCTGGAGCAGGCAGCACAATATTCCCAATCAGACGGGGGTCTCTGTCGGATCTGATAATCTGTCTCAGTCCATGGATACTATCCAGAACATTTGTTAATACTTATTGTAAAACCAGAACATAATCTGTATTATAATTTATGATTTATGCTGAGGTTTTAATTTGCCAATGAATATATTATTTGTCCTAATTTGTTGAAACTGTTGAACTGATTTGTCTAAAAATGGCCAAAATAATGATGAATGCCAGTTATTTGGATCCAAAGGAATGTTTTCAAGTGTTTGATGACCAATAGTCAAAAACCCAAAGGTGTGAAAAGTTGCAAATTCTCACATTTTAGGGACTCGAACAAAACAATAATTGTTTTGTGTAACTGTTAAAAAAATAATGATATTATTTAGAATTGATTGATATTGATTGTTTTTGGTTTTTGTTGTTGTAAAATGTCCTTTTTACTTTATTGCTGAGACCTAGATGAGTAGAGCGCTACCACACATACCTGTACAATAAATAGTAAAATAAAGTCAGAAATGAGCAAGGTTAGCTTAGCTTAGCATAAAGCTAATTTACTATCACATTGTATATGTTTCAATGCTTACCTGCATTGATACATTTTGACAGGGCTAAGCTAAGCTAACTGGCTACTGGCTGTAGCTTCAAATTAACCTACAAACTTGAAATGGGTGTCAATCTTCTGATCTAACTCTCCACAAAAAACAAAATAGGCGAGTTTGCCAAAATGTTTCTAAATTGACTAAATGTTTCACTATTATACACGTTGCTTTACTTTTATATACATCACCCTTATAACCATGTCTAGCAGTACATATACAATACATCCTGTTTCTGTACTGACTCAGATGTTCTAATCCAAATCTTTTTTATTTATTTTTCCGGTCTCCATCTTATTCTCACAACCTCTAAAAAGGCATACATTCCCCTCTTTTTCAAAATATGTAAAAACCTTGGGTGACCGAGACAGCGCATCGTATATGCCTGTGTATTTGTGTGTTAATGGCACAAAAGCATTATAATAGCAGCTTTTAGCCGATCCTTTTATCAGCAGTCTGCTTTTCTCGTTTTGGAGTAGTAGAAGTGGATTAGATGTCAGGAGAGGAGGCATCTTCAAAGCGCTTGTAAGTGATGAGAAAGGGGGGAGGAGAGATGGAGTTGAATTTGTGGTGCGCAGATGGAGAACAGGTGCAGATATGCTATCAAGAGTGTACATAGAGAAAGTGTCCAAACGTGTGGTTGGATAAGTATATTACGTAAGTGGAGAGTGGCTGTATTAGGTTGGCATTTTATGTGTCTGAACAGCAGTTAGTCCGACAGAGAAGTTCAAACGATGAACAGTGGAGAGGTAAAGAGGAGATTGAGAAATGAAAGAGAAGATTTGGCAGCCCCCCTCTCCCCCTCTCCCCTTCTCATTAGTTATTTTGTTGATTCAGTGGACAACAAAAGGTGATAATGAACCTGTCTCAGTTCTCCACATCCCTGCCAGATATGGAGCAGGTTTGTTGCTTTGGAAAATCGAAATTGGACCAATTTCAGTGTTCAGGCTCTGGCAGTAATCACAGAGTGAGAGATATCACAGTTCTGGCACTACGTTTTCTCTATAGGAGTGTTGTATGTGAGAACATTCACTCTGGCTGCTTATGAATCAGATGATTCAGCTTGGAGTGATCTGTTCCCTCTGTCGTTTCAAATTGTTCTCCACAGTTGTTTCATGGCTTATTTCTTTAATCGTATAACTCTAGCCAGGATTGAAGCATCTCTACATTTCTTTAATTGGCAGCTGACTACAGCTGAGTAGTTTATTCCATTACAGGTTGTTGGACGATGAATACATCTGAATGGGTGACTGATTGGAGAGGAAAAAGGATAAAACAATCTGTCTAACTGCTAACCATTTATTGCAAACATGTGACAAGAGAAGGTTTTTTGTTACAAGTTATTACACAAAAAGCTGGAAACCTCGGATTTCATATTCAGGAAAATGTATTGTTTTGTATAAGCAGAAAGAAAATCTTTGATTACATGTTTTTGTATGCAAATACGAGTTTGTATTTTGTGGATCTCAACTCCCTGTTGGATTTCTGTCGGTGTAACCCGACTGCATGCTCTTACTATTAAAAGCGGAAACTACGTTATCAGCAGCGTATCTGAAGAAGGCCAAGTGACACACATAGCTTTTTGAATTTGTTTGCGTACTTGCACATCCCTGTTATATTTGCAAAATATTTTTGTGAGTTTAAAAATCTACTTTAGATCAGGCATTTGTGAATCCAGTTTGTGTTGAGTTGTTCTCGAATGTGTGTTTGTGCATCGGCCTTTGCTCACAGAGATTTTTTAGAAAAACGTTCCGCCCGTCCGAATGAAAAACCTGCCTGCATCACTCTTAGCCATTTTCAGATAGTCTGCTGATGAGGTGGTGGAGTTAGAGCATGTACTGTAGATAATTGCATTCAAATGAACAATATTTCAATTTACAAGGTAGATGAGCTACCTCAAAGAAGCATTACATGGAAAGACTCAAGTAAAATGTACCTCAAATACTTAGTTAAATGTTCTAATAATATTCAACTATTTGATATGACCGCTCACAGTTATGCCTGTGCAGAGGAGTGTGAGGGAGATTATTATTATCTGCCTCTCTGGTATGTTCTGTCTGGTAAATCCTGTAATTAACCCCTCCCCACCCAGGTTCTCCTATCAATGGGGGCTAACCATATGTTGCGAAGAGGTTACTAAGCAGCATTTCTGAATTTAGTTTGTTTCTTATTCGGTTTCCCAGCTGGTGAAATGAGGCGGACTGTTCAGTGATGGGGTCACTGTATTATCCTCCTTTTATAAATGTCTGGCAACTGCTTTCCATGAGGTAGGTACTTTTTCACCTGAGCCAAGATCTCTGAAAAACTGTAGTCTGAAAGAAAATAATGTCTGAATCTCTATTATGAAGAGCAAGTGATGAAAGGGACTCAAATAGATTGTATTATAGAAATGTATCCGTGAACAACCTGTAACTCTTCCTTCAAATTGCGAGTTGAACACAAAGCTGCCAAATTGTTTCTGATCAGATTTGCGATTGTATTTTTTCATTTCTGATTCTGTACTTGCCTGTCATTTTATCGAGCTTCTGTAGACTGTTGGTCTAAGAAGGACACAAGGCCGGATGTTTGTACATTTTCCAACAAGGCTATTTACAAAAATGTCCTTAGTGACTTCCGTTTCAGGGTATAAATCTTTTTCACCAGCAATATTCAGATGTTAATTATTTTGTGTTTCATTGAAGCACACCAGGTGTTTTCACTGTCTGCTAAAAAGAAAAATGATTTGCTTGTGAATAACAGAATGCTAACAGGCCAGGGGAGGCGCTGAGTCAGAAACAACAGAAAATAGGCGTCTTAACATTGTGGGCAATGGTGAGAACAGATTTGTTTCCACATTACACATTACTTGTTCCCAAATGATTCAAACTATTTCCAAACCTCGAGGAATCCATAATTTAAATCAAGATAACAGTCCATTTTGACATATCCCTGTGCACATCCGTAAGCGTTGTTTCTACCGGAAGCTTTAAAAATTCTACTACATTGGTAGTATTTAAGTCATCAGACGTCTTGATCTTGAGTCCTCAGAGAAACAAGCTAAGCAAACATTAGTCTTTAGCTCGAAGCCACTTTGTCCTGTTTCCACCAAGAAAACACTTATTTTACCAGCTTTATTTTGATTTTCTACTGGCTTCTTTGTTGTGGAGAGTAAAGGACCTTTGCCGATAATTTGGCTCCCAGTAAAAACCTCTGAAGGAATCGGAAAAAACTAAAACCCTCAATGCGCCAGATTTCGATTCAAGTAAGTGCAACAGCTTATGAGATAAAACGCTTTATTTGCCACTGCAATATCTAGAAATCCTTTTAAAGAGAAAAACCTTGATCTCTAGCACTTAGCTTGGATCCACTCTGAAAACAGCTTCCTTGACCCATGGTCTAACACGGACTATATATATTTAAGATCTATTAACAGACTTTAAGCTGTCATTTTCGCCAACAGATGAACAGAACTACATCCTCTCAGATCTATCGCAGGCTGAGGTAACGGCAATCTGTTCCTGCTGAGATGTACACTGTTTATATTAAGATTTTGAAGGCCCTGAAAACCTTTTTTTCGTGATGCATAAACACAATTATTAAGACCAAACCGTTTTTGTTATTTCACAGAGGAAGAGACTTTCTTTAATGATCTTTTGTCTGGGCTTTTCTTAATGGCACTATTTGCTCGATGTGCAGAAATGTTTTAATCAAAATCTGTCAACAGTTACTTTCAGACAGACGGAATCCAAAGCAATTATTTTTCATAAATGTAGTAAAAGATAGCCAAAGGTGGAAAAAAGAGAAACCCAGAGTCTATGGGGAGTCCTTTGTTCAGTTCAGAGGTTGAGCTGAACTTAAACACACACGGACATCCTGTCTTTTGCTAGTAGGCTTAAAGGTGGGGTAGATTATTCACTTCAGAAACACTTTTTGTTATATTCCATGGAATGCTCTTAACATCCCGATAGCAATGAATATATGAAATGCTTTGACAATAAATAGATACAAAAAATGTAATCTGTGGAAGCCGTGGCGCTGTAAAAAGCACGACCAATCATCTGAGCCGGCCCGGCTAAAATAACTGGATGGCCTACCTGCCTGTCAGCCTTCCATCTGTGCACAAACTTATCTCGTACCCTCATTGTTCATGTGCGCGTTTGTGTGTGTTGGAGGAGGGGCTCTGTAAGGAAGTCTGAAGGAAGAGGCAGATTTCTTTCGGCTGCGTAGTTTCAAATTCTAGCGCACTCGAGCTGGTTTCTCCATTCTTACCTTTAATTCTACCTTCAATGTCAGAAAATTACCCATTTGCTCATAAAAATGAAAATGCTGTTACTTAATGCAACATAATAATACTAATAGATGTTATTTATATAGCGATTTTCCTGGTGCTCAAAGCGCCTAACATCTATTATATAATTGAAACAAAATTGTATAGTTTGTTAATTATATGTTTTCTTCAGATTAAAAACCTTTTGAGCATTTTTATTGACAAAAATATTAAACATTCAGTAAGCACGATTTACACCTAATACTGTCACTTATACCTATAATTATTTCATATTATGTATTTTCTCAATCCAAAACTAACAAGTTAATTTTAAGCATGTTATACAACTTGTGCTACTTTGATTATTGTTTATATAGATTTATTTAGCATTTTAACATCAAACGCTTTTACTTTAATCAAACTGAGCTTTTGTCGACAGTAAACTATGTAAATGACTACAAATACTGTAGCACAATAAAACGTTTTGACAGGATATTTCTGCACAAACTGAAATGTGAACTGGTGTAGGAGAATTGGCTTGATGGCTTCACTCTGACAAAAAGTCCTCGTAGTCTCCCTGGCATATTGATTATTCATTTATTGTAATAGTCCCCCGTCTGCAGTACCACTGAATATTCAGCAGTCATTTCCTTTAAATCCGGCTCTGTATCAGATGTTTTATGTATGACTCTGTAAATACTGTCTAACTTTAGCACCATTAATTTCTCTCCTGTTTCAGACCCCATCTACTTCTGGCAGCAGACAGTGGAGGATGTCACAGTGTTTGTGCGCATGCCCGAGGGTGTCACCAAAGAGGAGGTGCAGTTCAGCCTGACCGCAGACCAAATCATGCTGGGAGTTCAGGGTTTCCCTCCTCTGCTGGAGGGCCAGCTGTTTGCACCTGCAGACCCCGAGGCCAGCGCCTGGATCATCAAAGAGGACAAAAGGTGTGCAACGTTTCTGAGTTTGGATTTCATTATTTGTGTTATACAAACAACAGTGACACAGTGACACCTTCCAGCTGTATTTCTGTTTTCAAAAGTGGCAATTGACATTTAACATATCCTCTTGCTCAAGGTCACCTCCACATGTTGACCGTAGGGGCCGGGATCAAACCACTGACCCTCTGATCGGTAGATCAGCGCATCACTCCCTTAAGCCACAGCTGCATTGATTGAATACTGCATGTGCAGTATTCATGCATTGTTTCAACGATTTAAGAGAACTGACATGAGAAAAGTTTGTATTGTATTTACATTTTTGCAGTTTTGAATCCTTATTGAGGGCTTCAGAAAAGTATAAGGAAAAAGTTAATTCAGTCCCACTTGGCAGGCCAGCGCGTTTTCTCTAGATGTACTGTATATCCATTTATTTTACTTATGACATTAGCTTTATTGCAGAATATTACTTGTTTTTTGAGGAAAGCAAGATACAATCATCAAGAAAGTCATATATTTTAAGGGTGTCAAGTATGTAAGGCATGGAGCAGTAGAGTTTTTTTTCTTTATTATTGATAATATAATAGTGAAAAGTATTCAGCTGCCTTTTTTTAAAGGGATTTAGATGACACCCAGCAAGAGAGCCATCTGTGAATTGCCTCCTTGTCGTGTGTCCTTGTTGAGGATGCTGTACAAAGTGCCTTACAATTCAGCAGCAAAAACACCTTTTGAAAAGATGTTTACAAATGTGACCATCGGAGGAGCATGTGAGTCTGCGCTTTATGAGAGCCTTTCTCTGCTCCCCTCCACCTCTGCCGCAATATTATTTGTCCATGCAGTTATAAAACAAAACGCAACCAATAGGTTGTACTTTATTAATCTATCAAACTTTATGTATAGCACATTTCAAGTTTATTAAATGCACTTTAAACGGGTTAAACTGGGTGGATGAGATCCGCCCAGAAATGCTGAAGGCTCTGGGTGTTGAGGGACTATCACGGTTAACACGTCTCATCAACGTTGCGTGGAAGTCGGAAACAGTACCGAAGGAGTGGCAGACCGGGGTGGTGGTTCCCCTTTTTAAAAAAGGGGGATCAGAGGGTGTGTGCCAATTACAGAGGCATCACACTACTCAGCCTCCCCGGGAAAGTTTACTCTAAGGTACTCAACAGGAGGGTCAGGCCGATTGTCGAACCTCAGATTGAGGAGGAACAATGCGGATTCCGTCCTGGTCGTGGAACGACGGATCAGCTTTTTACTCTCGCAAGGATCCTGGAGGGGGCCTGGGAGTACGCTTATCCAGTCTACATGTGTTTTGTAGACTTGGAGAAGGCTTATGACCGAGTTCCCAGGAGTTACTGTGGGAGGTGCTGCGGGAGTATGGGGTGAGGGGGTCTCTACTCAGGGCCATCCAATCTCTGTACTCCCAAAGCGAGAGCTGTGTCCGGGTCCTCGGCAGTAAGTCGGACCCATTTCAGGTGAGGGTTGGCCTCCGCCAAGGCTGCGCTTTGTCACCAATCCTGTTTGTAATATACATGGATCGGATTTCGAGGCGTAGTCGTGGGGGAGGGGGTCTGCAGTTCGGTGGACTAAGGATTGCACCACTGCTTTTTGCAGATGATGTGGTTCTGATGGCTTCATCGGTCTGCGACCTTCAGCACTCACTGGATCGGTTCGCAACCGAGTGTGAAGCGGCTGGGATGAGGATCAGCACCTCCAAATCTGAGGCCATGGTTCTCAGTAGGAAACCGATGGACTGTCCACTCCAAGTAGGGAATGAATGCTTACCCCAAGTGAAGGAGTTCAAGTATCTCGGGGTCTTGTTCTCGAGTGAGGGAACAATGGAGCGTGAGATGGGTCGGAGAATCGGAGCAGCGGGAGCGGTACTGCAGTCGCTTTACCGCACCGTTGTGACGAAAAGGGAGCTGAGCCAGAAGGCAAAGCTCTCTGTCTACCGCGCCATTTTCGTTCCTACCCTCACCTATGGTCATGAAGGATGGGTCATGACCGAAAGAACGAGATCGCGGGTACAAGCGGCCGAGATGGGTTTTCTCCGCAGGGTGGCTGGTGTCTCCCTTAGGGATAAGTTGAGAAGTTCGGTCATCCGGGAGGGACTCGGAGTTGAACCGCTCCTCCTTCGCGTCGAAAGGAGCCAGTTGAGGTGGTTCGGGCACCTAGTTAGGATGCCACCTGGGCGCCTCCCTAGGGAGGTGTTCCAGGCACGTCCAGCTGGGAAGAGACCAAGGGGTAAACCTAGGACCAGGTGGAGGGATTATATCTCTTGGCTGGCCTAGGAGCGCCAGTCAGAGCTGGTTGATGTGGCCAGGGAAAAGAAAGTTTGGGGCTCTCTGCTGGAACTGCTACCTCCGCGACCCGACTACGGTGAGCGGGAGAAGATGGATGGATGGATGGACTTTAAACGGCTTAACAAGGGAAATTGTTTCTGCCAGACAGAATTAAGATAAAATTAGAATAGAAATTAAACAAGTCATAAGGATCAACAGTAGGATCAAAGCGTTAACAACATGCAGGAATATAGGAATGATGTAAAAAATAAGTAAGAATAATACAACTATAGAATTTTAACACAAAGAAATATATCAATGTTCTCAGCTTCTCTTAGTTCCTTTGAAATGACTGAAAGCAACATCGGCACATGTTTTTGAGAGGTCTAAGCAAAAATAGATTGGGTCACTTTGTGAGTTTAAGCTAATATTTCCCACCCATTTCCTCACACAATGGACCAGTCTGGCCAAGACGTTTTCTCCCGGGCAGTGGGCATTGGGATACTTTAATAAAAAAAAAACTGTGGCAAGGCAGCAGGAGTGGATACAATTTACTCTTAGATTGCTGGGAGTGTCTTACGTTTCCCCAATGTCTCATGGAGGTCATTTGTCTACACTCTAATTATGGCAGTATATGTGGTACTGGACCTCATTAGGCTGTTTAACACCAGATTCATGTGGCCCTGTCCAGGTTGTGGAACAGCGAATCTGCTCTTTCTCTACTTCTTTTGAAATGGCAGCCACTGTAATTCAGTGATGCACATCAATAATAAAGGCAAGGGAGTTGAATCCTTTTCATAAACCTTGGATGTATTAATACAGAATGGGTTGAGTCACATCCTCCACTTTAAGTCCTTTCATCCTCGTCTCCATCAGCACTTCATCTCTGAATCCTATTACTTCAATATGAGTCATTCAATGCTCAGCTCCATGCACATGTCACATAGGCTAGATTTCCGATGACCCTGGATAAGGTTTAAGGCGGCTTTTGTAAACGCTGAGCATGTTTCTCCAAGTTGGTGAAAGTTATCTCAATATTGCTCATGTGTTGTCAAGTTGGTGAAGATGTTTCTTCATTTGCATTCGTTTTAACTTTTACATTCTTTTTTAAAGGGTTCTCCTAATGTAAGTGTTTCGGGCCGTTGTAGGGCGTTTGAACGGGTGGTCCACACTATTAAAGCTGATCCCTGCTTTAAGGAGGCACATTTTAGTGACATTTGGCTTTTGGGGATTATAGTAAGTGACACTTTCTCTTTGTCTCCTGTTGGAGGGCTTTGCGCATCTAGATGCCCTTTAAAGCTATGAATATATCGAAAATCAACTTGTTTTTTTTCCATAGATACTCAAAGGAAATTATGCTAGTCAAACAAAACATAAAATAGATTCGTTGATGGATATTTAGAAGTGTGTATGTTAATCTGTGGGTGTATGCATCCACGTTCCATCTGGATGTCCTTCTGCAACGTAAATAACTAGAAAAAAATCACCCTTTTGTTTGTATCGAGCATGTTTTTCCATACCAATGGGTTATTCTTCTATAGACAGACGGCTGAGCACCATCCTGCTTCCCTCTGTCCGGAACTGAATTAAGAAGATGCCTTTTGTGTCTCTTTCATATCTTTTCATCATTACCCATATATAGAGTTGTTTCATAACATCCGCATGAATGACAGTATGAATGATATTTTTCTGTCTGAATACCCACATTCTTAGATTCAGGATGCTACGTGTGCGCATTGTGCCGTGTTGAAGTAGTCCGTTGATTATTTTTGCTGGGAAAATTGTCTTTTCTTTTGCTAGGACTGAAACCTTGAAGCAACAACATGAAACCCTAATGAAGTCCAGTTTCTTTCAAATCAAGTATTGTAACACATTTCTCTAAATGTTGTACGTCATGAAAACCAGAACAAATATTAAGTGAATGAGCATTAGTTAATGATTTGGACCTGGACAAGGTTTCTGTTTAATTAAATCTGGCATTACAGCAAATCCCTTTTTAGGTAGGTTTGGTAGCATTTTTAGACACTGCTTACCATTCCTGTTGTTTGTTAATATGACATCAATCAGTGGTAGCTTATTAACTGTAATTTTCTAAGGACAAAAGGGAAACTTTTAGCTGTCAAATTACATGTTACTTGTTAGACGCTTTTATCCAAAGCGACTTACGGTACATACTCAATACTGTGGGCAATCCCCACAGAAGCAATTTGGGGTGAAGTGTCTCAGGGACACAACGACATGCTGACTGCAGTGGGGTTTGAACCTGTGCTCCCCTGATCCGAACACCAACACACTAAATCACTGCGCCGCACAGCCTCCCAAATGTCCTGTGTACACAATAAACGGTGCAAAATATGGTTTCAAAGCAGCACCTGTTATTTGAATGTGTCAGAAACATTCTTCTTTCGATGCTATTGTGTGTTTCTGCCCTCTAAGCCAACAAAAGGCAAAAAGAGAACTTCATCTCTCAGCTTTTTATCATTTAAACCTAATGTTGAGAGCTTCATCTTATTTATGTAATAAGAGATTCAACACTGGACTTTGATAATATGCTATAGAACCATAAATCAGCCTCACTGTTGTGTCCCTGGACCCGTTCAAATGCGACTTGTAATGTCTTGATTTGAGACATTTGATGGAGTCTACAATATGAAATCTGTCATTTGAAAATATATTTAGCTACATTAGTCTGCCAATGCTTTCACATGGCATGTTGTGTTGTTTCAGAGTCATGTATGGACTTCTATTCCCAGGAGAGACTGTGTTAGTTACGGTTTTGCATAGCAACAGAAATACATTTAGTTTCATAGCATTTTCAAAAACAGAAGTTGCTTTGCACAAAGATGAAAATGGAGAAAAATAAAAGTTTTGAGGGAAAAGTTACACAATGATTAAAGTTAAATTATTTTAGAGTCATTATTTGGCTAAATGACACAGGGACATTTTTGCATATTCTGCACATGTAGCTCTGTGCACTTCTGTCATGCAGTTAAAACATTATAGCCTTATTCAGAGGACCATAATGCATGATACATTCAGTACCAGAAAATATGATAACATACAGAAGTTGTAATATTGTTCTTGCTTAACGCAAAACAGTGTGATGTGATTGAGAGAGAAAATTAGAGATTAATATGAGTGCCCTGGGCAAAATGCACTTGTGCAAACATATATGTATTACAAGGAAAAGAAGAAAATGGTATTCAGATGTTATTCTAATGTATTCATAATTTGGATTGAATCCATAAAGACAGATCTTCATTAGCATCATTTAGTGAAAGAAGAATGAGAGTTAATGAGTTGGCTCGTGTCCTGATATTGAGTTCACGACGCTCCCGCTAGTCCAACAGATTCAAGTGTATAGATTTCATGTGCAGAAGAACATAATAACATTATGCAGACTCATCAAAGTAGCATATCATTTGAATATTTATATATGCACGTATTGTAGGTGTAGTGGCCAAAATCCAAAAGTTTGTCTTGTAACTCCTTTATTTCTTAAAGGTTCCTTTTCTTAACCACATGTAGAGCTTGGGGCTGGGGAGCAGTGTCAGACTCGCAGTAAGAAATCCACTGGAAGTTTTGGTTGCTCTTTCAATGTTTATTTTCCAGCAAAAACAAAATACGAAAACAATATTTAACGTAAACTTAAACAGCAGATCCTAATAATCCGTCTTCTACTAATCATAAGGCTGCGTCTGCGCGTCAATGACGGTATTGCTGCTGCCTGCCGCCCTCCGTCACACACCGTACCTCCAATTTAAAGCTTTAGCCCTGCCCCCTTCACCTGAGCAAAGCGCACCTCTCACTGAGACAGAAAAATGTATTAATAAAGGTTCCAAATAAATCAAAAATAAACTTAAATGCGGCTCCTACAGTAGGTGTTGGCGTAACTCACAGCAAATTGTTGAAATATTAGCCACGTAGAAGCAATGATTGATGCTTGAATATGATTTTAGTAATTTGGCAACAAACAATATTCACAAAACGTCTTATGTGACTGATGATGTACTTGTAATTTTTTTTTAGAAATGTGACAAATTGTATGGTATGCCCGTCACAAAATCCTGGAGCCAAATGCAAATTAATGAAATGTCAATAACACAGTCAAAACTTCAATATCTCACATTTGAGAACCTAAACCTACATCTTTTTTTAAAATTTGCTTGAAAATAAACGTAAACATCTTCATGTTACTGAATTTAATAAAACGCTGTGAGATGTTTGCAGATATTGATATTTAAATAATTTCTCTATGAGGCAAAGAGTAAAACATTTTAGGCTTCTACCATTAAGATAAAATGGTTGCAGCTTGTAATGTTTCAGTTTTTATTCCCTTGATTTATTTGTTTCTTAAATCATGTTTTTCCAAACCAGATCAGTCATTTCAGCCTGGTTAACTCTCCTCTGACCTTTCTAATCAAAACAGCATTTTACACACTGCTCCTGATTGGATGTTTTCTCGTTGATTGCATCATTCTCATTCTAAGAACCCATTCCTCTGAAGTACATAAACACAGCACTCTCTGGCATTTCCTGAAAGTGTGGAACCAATAGGAAATCAGAATGTGGGCTTTCTGACGCTGCATGCACGCACACTTAAGCATTTACATTTATATGACTCATTTCTAACTAGCTCTTTGAATGAGTAGTATTGATATTTGTGCTCATGTGTCCTCAGCCTGGAGCTGACCCTGCAGAAGCGTGAAGAGGGCCCGATGTGGTCGGAGCTGGTGATGGGGGACAAGAGAGGGGAGTACGTGATGAGCGACGAGCAGGCTGCCCTCATCCACGAGAGGCTGACCTTCCTCACCTCTGAAGACATGGTAGGAAAACTCAAACACCAAATGCCATTAAGCCCCCATCCTTAAAAACACCTGCGTCCTGTGCATGAAAACAGCCAAAACTTTGCAGAGTTACCACACCTTGTCCAAACTATCAGGAGATAAAGGTTCCCACCATTTAAAAAGTGATCTACCAAAAAAAGGAATAAGATATTTTGAGTGCAAAGTTGAAACTTGTCTTGAAGTTGTTCTGAAGAAAAATATCATCCTCTGGGGAGCAAGAATCAGCTATTTTATGGCATTCTGCTGATTATTTTTTGCTTTTGTTATAAAAAAAGAGAATTATAAAAAAAAAAGGAAAAGCTTAGAGTGCGTGATGTCACAGCTAGAGTGGAGGAGAGCTAGAAATTTGCCTTCATATCTTTTTTAAACCTGGCATAGCTCCCAAACTCTACACTCCTGGGACATAATTTTTCATGAAAAAGGTAGGAAAACTAAATTTAAGCAAAAAAAAAAGAAGCCTTTTGAGGGCGTGAAGTGACAAAAACGTTCAACATGTCTCCATTAAGGCCCATTGTAAATTCAGCCTGATCTTTCCTCAGAGCACCAGACGCACACCTTTTAGTTAATTTACCAAAAAAGCCACATTATTGCCCCGAAAGTACACAAAAAGCAGACTGAAAAATGTCTCAGTTAGGGTCCTGAGATGCTACACGCGTTGAAATTTCACCGATAGCTACTACGGTTCTTCAACAAAACGTTCAAATGTAAGAGGTTTATCTCTCATTCAGATCAATGGAAAGGCTCTCCTCTCACAGATAACTGCACATCACCATGGAAACCTTCGATCTCTGGGCAGTGGGCACACACACAGGTGTTTTGATTAGGTGTTATGATTAGATGTTTGATTAGGTGCTCAGCACAGAAACAAACACTGAAAAACAGACTGGAGTTTAACAGACTGTCTTAGCCTATTATTTTCTGTCTGATGGAGACTTCATACTGACTTCAACATGTTCCACATATTTTATACATTATTGGTGGCGTATGGTTTTAGTCGAAAAGTTTGCAGTTCAAATATTCTGCTGCTTTTCCAAGCCTTTTTACTGTCTTTTCTTCTCTTATCACACATTCAAGCCCCCAGTATTCATGTATCATTTCAATCTGAATTCTTCACTTTCTTCTTACACATTACATTTCAACATAGCAGCTTAGCGTCAGCTTTTCAGCATAAAGCATTCCCACTAGAAACGTCTTCAGGAATTGCATTCTCTAGTTTACATTGTTACTTCTTCAGCTGACTTGCTTGATTAAACACTTTTCTAAGAAACAAAATACTATAATTTTTTACAAACTAATAATTAATATCTTCAATTGTTATCTTATCTTTTGTCCTCTAATTAGTCAAAATGTACACATTTGTTTCTTGAAAACTGATTAGAAATAATTAGGAAATTATTAATGGATTACACAACACTAATGTAAAGGATTACATTACATGATTGCATGATAAATAGGTCTAACTTTCATAGTTTATTTAATTTATTTATTACAATATCAATACATATTGTGATGCAGTACATTTTGTAATAATTTTGGAAATGGTTTGTAAATAAAATACATCTTGGTGTATGTTTCAAGGCATCTATCCTCATAGAGCACAGCCCCATTGATACATGTCTGGTTGAATCACTGAGGTGTTAAATCAATCAGCAGTACGTGTTATAAGAAGATTACTCATACATAAACTTGAATGAAGCAAAACTTGGCTTGAGTTTTGTTTTTTCTCCAGAGGGTTTCTCATGACCTCACAAGCGTTTCTTTTTTAAGCCCTCTCTTCTAGCTTTCAGCATCTCCCCTCCTCAAAGGCCCCTCATCTTCATCCTCTTCCTCTTCAGCTGCTCTGAGCCCTCCCTGTCTGACATCTTGTTCACATCACCATACTCAGCCCACCACAGTCACCCTCAGCCTCATGCTCAACAAAATCCTCTCTGGCTCTTACCCTTCAAATGTATCATCTGGGTCCACTTGAGGCCCCTCAGAGCTAATCAAGCCTTTTACATGTTAATTCATGCAAAGCAAGTGTAACCCTAGCCTCTGTTCTGTATCCCTGTCCCTCCTTTTTCTTTACCCAGAATGGAAACCCTGACAAGGACAAGCCCCCGTGCAACTCCCAGGAGCTGGAGGACTGTGATGGCTTCCCAGAAGACGGCTCCAGTCTCACACACTTTGATGGAGAATCACTAAAGCCCTCTCAGGTGGTGAGTACCACCTAGTGAACACTTTGATGCTCCAATCCTTAAAGCCAGAGCCATCAAATGTAACGTGTTCACTCCTTTCTGTCTGCTCCTCCCATCCTTCCTTCCTCTCAAGTACTCTGCTGGATACCTGATGCTCTCTGCCTATAAGACAACGTTTTTATCCAGCCGCTCTAGTGAGCAAGCCAGCTCACTACCTTGACCTTTAATAAGCCTATTGGCCAGAGAGTAAAGAAGTAAAAGCAAACCCACTTAGGCTGTTGGAATATTCTATACTGCTATCTACTTGACCAACTTGCTGCATAATATCCTACTTATTAAACAGCTACTAACTAAATAAATGGATAATTTCACACAACACTTATTAAAAAAGGACAGTATTGCTTCCGCTAAGAAAACATAGTTCTACTGCATGGAAACGGCTGGAATTGTGGCGACACTTAAAAAGACGGCAACATTGATCAAGGTTTTAATGTATCTTTCCAAGTCTGTTTCCATTTTTATTTTTCAATAACCACTCTTAAACACTGCAGGAGCCCAAACTGTGTTTTAAGAATCAAAAGGAAATGTTACTTCCTGTCTATCACGTTCTGCTGTTTCCTTTATTGTTTCCTTCCCTGTTTTTCTCCTCTCATTTCTCTGGATTTATCCTAATTCCTTCACTTGTTTTCCTGTTCTCTTTTTTTCTTTGCTGGGAACAGTTCAGCAATCGTGAATCCAAAGTTTCTTCCTCTCCACTAATATCAAAATGTAATCTTTTCAAATGTAGTTTAATAATTAGCAACAGTCTACTATCAAATAAGAGCAGGCCGCTGAAAGTCTGAATTGACCAATCAGAATCAAGTTTTTATCTAGGTCGTATAATAATAAACTTTGAACTGAAAAGATAGACACGGGATGGTTAGCAACTTCACTGTTATGTTTTTCGCTTATTTTCACCCAGCAACCTGTAAGTGATACATGTTCAGAGGTTTTTTTTGTCATTGAGAGCAAAAAAGGTTCAACTTTGGGTAAAACTGCACTCAGCCCTGTCATTTTTTCTCCTCCGTCCAACCACAGTGGAGGTGGGGCGGGACTTATTCCACAAAGACATGTACAATTGTCCAACAAGCGCATGTCAGGCTATAAAGCCAATCGTTCGTGTTACAATTACGTCCACTTTATTTCCTTTTGAGCTCCTCGTGACCCAAATAGTAAGAAGCTGATCCATCATAACCAACATTTGTTTGTATAAATCTGTTAATTAATTTTAGGAGTATGTGTTTGTTGAGGGATGTCGATTAGTCAGAGACTCTGTACTATAATTGAAAAGTCCAATCAATGGCCATATTGATTTAAAACATCAAAGCATTGCAAGGTTTGCTTTTTTTATGTCCTGTTTCCTGTCTTTCCTCCTTTCATGTTGTTCAGGTCACATATGGACTCAGTGCTTTTGTGTGGAAGAAGTCTCATTGACCTTCATCAGATAGCATCATTCAATCTGACAGAAAGTGCTCTGCATCAAAGGAGGTCTTAATTTGTTATCAATTTGCTAATGTATATATTTTCCTGCTAGACTCTGATCAAAGACTGTTCCGGGCTGTCCATTAGCCTCTGAAGCAAAAGGTCACAGTGGATTTATAATAAACTCCACTACCAGCATTAATAATGGATTTCACTGTCCGCGTACATCATACATGAATACAAACAGTCCTTATTATCTTTATGTTGTCAGCCATGCTAGTACAGCTTTGTATCTGTAATTAGGAACAGCAGTGCTAAGAGCTCATTCTAATACAAAGGACAACAATGACAATGCTTGTTGATTTTTTTTGCAGTGACGGTTACCATGTTCACCACTGTACCTCTGTATGTTAGCATGGTAGCATTTTGTAGTTATCCATAAATACACAGTGCAGCTGAGGATGATGGTTAATGGTTTTCTGGTGTTGAAGATAAGATGAATGATTCCCATTCCACATCTATAGCCTACAATCACCTGTGACAAACACTGTTCATATAATCCGAGCAATTTTTTAGCAAGCTGCTCATCCTGCAGCAATTACAAGATATGATCATAGACGTCGGAACTAGGGGTGCGGGGGGTGCGGCAGCACCCCCTCCCTTCAGCCTCAGGAATCACAGGATTAGCCTACGTTAAAAAAATAAAAATAAAGATTCTGAATTTAAACTCAATTTGTCTGACTTACATGTATTTCTTAATACAGATCTTTTGATGTGATATGCACCCTGCCTGGCTCAATACAGCAGCCTGGCTGGCATGGCATAGCTGTTGCTATGCAGACTGCATCTGACAGCTCACTGTGACGTTGGCCTATGTGTAAAAAAAAAAAAGTAGCAGGATTTTTTTTTATGTTTGCTGTGTTCGCGGCTCTCATTTGTTTTTAGCATATGCATAGGCTACATGATTTGAGTTCAACTACGCCAGCTAGAACTAGTCTATGTCTCAAAAACGAATTTCAGATTTTTTACAAATCCGCCCGACCCAGCTAAACGTCCGAGAGAGACACCTAGAGGCTGTGTGCCAGCAACCGGACAGCAGCAGCAGGCAGCCGAAGGGCCCGGCGGCCCTCGGCCTCGTCCTCCCTCCCCAGCGCCACCACCAGCACCCGGTGCTAGCCAAGAAAAGGCAATATCATGCAAACCACCACAGGATTACAATTTTCCTGCCAAGAAGTTGGGTGAGAACTTCACTCGTTCCTGCAAGGCCGCCTGGTTCAGAGAGTGGCCGTGGCTGGAATACATCGCGGTCAGTGATGGCATTGTGTGTGGTGTGTGCAGGTCAGCTGTCAAGCGCAAGTTGGTCGGGTCAGAACAAGCTGACAGTCCGTTTTTGAAAGATACGGGCTTTTCAAACTGGAGAAAAGCAAAGGAGAAAATCAGAGACCACGAGAAAACACGCATTCATTTAGATGCGACTCAAATATTGGCTGCATTGAAAACTACGCCAATTAATGCGCTTTTGTCTGAGGCTGCTGCTAAAGAACAAATAACAGCCCGGAAAATGCTGGAGCTCGTTTTCAGCAGCGTGAGATTCCTGGGGCGCCAGGGACTCCCTCTGAGAGGAGCTGCAAATCGGGATGGGGTGTTGTGGCAGCTAGTGGTCGAGAGGGTACGCGCTGATCCTGACGTGCAAAACTGGATGAAGAGGAGGGACAATTGGATGTCGGGCAGCATCCAGAATGAAGTTCTGGAGCTGTTTGCCCATGACATCCAGAGGAAAATCGGAGCCAAAGCATCCGAAAGTCCTTTTTTCGGCTTAACTGCTGATGGGACCACCGACGTCAGTGGAAAAGAACAGTTCTCATGCAGTATACAATTTGCAGATGACAATCTTGAAGTCCAGAATTTCTTTCTGGGCTTTTACAACGCTCCAGACACAACCGCCGAGATGCTTTTTCTGTGCATTAAAGATGTCCTTGTTCGGCTAAATCTGCCGCTGGAGAAGCTGAAAGGCTACTGTTTTGATGGAGCTAGCAACATGTCAGGGAGGTTCAAGGGAGTGCAGGCAAGATTAAAGGAAACATGTCCTGACTCCTTGTTTGTCCACTGCGCAAACCACTCTCTGGATTTAGTGTTGCAAGAAGTGGCAAAAGAAGTGCGCCTTGTTGCCGATACACTGAACTTTGTTCGGGAAGTCACAGTTGTGATTAATGATTCAGCAAAGAGAAAAACGTTATACCAGTCTCTTTTTGGATGTGGAGAAGTGATCAACCTGCTTGCCCTGTGCCCAACTCGGTGGTGCGTCAGAGTTGTGGCACTGTCACGGTTGCTGGCATGCTATGGAGAGATGCTGCAGACATTTAGGACCTTGGAGAGTGACAGGATTGTCAAGGGGGAGACGCGTGCCAAAGTGGCAGGATTGCTCAAAAAGGGCACCACTACGCGCACAGTCTTTGGTTTGTTTGCCTGCGTTACCATGTTTACGCCATGTGAATCCGTGGCTCGGTCACTGCAAGGCACCAAAGTCACAGCCCTTGGATCAATGGAAGCTGCCAAACTTCTTTGCCAGCGACTGAACACACTCAGACAAGATGACACCTTCGCTGACCTTGTGGCCAAGACCAAACAATACACAGAGCGCTACAACTTGAAGCCTCCTCATCCAGTGCGCACCAGCAAGACCCCAGCGCGTTTTCGCCATACAGCGGAGGAGGAGGAACGGGAGTTGGAGAACGAGGGTAAATAAATAGGCCTAAATAAATAAATAAATAATGCCAACAGTATTTTTAAATTAATCATAAAGCTCATCGGTCTGTAATGTTGAAAGAATGCAACAAATACGCACACAGAGCGTGCTCTCCAGCATTTGTGGACAGATTTGATCTATCCATAGAAAACGATATCATAGTTCATAATAATGTACTACATCCATGTACGCTTATTTGCGAAATTAGCCTGCAATTAATCATTCATTACAACGGTATCAACTGACTAAATAACGTATAGGCCTACTTTCATAACAAACCATATTCATAATTTGAATTTAAATTGAAAATTTAAGGTTGACCCACCCAGCTTAAATAGGCAGCCCATATGGAAACTATTTGTTGGTTGTTGTTTAACTGTTATATTTAACTATTAAAGAATATCCAAGCCTGTGGAAGAGGGAATTGTTTGAGGCCCTGGACTTGGTGCGCACAGAGGTGGAGCGGCGCTTTGACCAGGAAGGACTCCGCGTAGCTGCAGGGCGAGAGCAGGCAGTTCTACAGGCGGCCCAAGGGAAACGAGTGGATGTGGGTTCCCTGGAACTGACTTCCTTTTCAAGAGAGCAGCTAAGCCTTGAGCTGGACATCCTGAGCGACGTGTGTAGGGGGCGAGAAGTGAAAACCATTCAGGATGTATTGGCCATTCTGCACACCTTGCAGCCCCAATCCCGCTCCATGCTGTCGGAAGCGGAGAGGCTCATAAAGCTCTGTCTGGCTCTGCCCATTTCTGTCGCGGCATCCGAGCGCTCGTTCTCGGCGTTGCGCAGGTTGAAAACGTGGCTGCGCAATACTATTAAGCAGGAGAGACTCACTCATTTGGCCATTATGAATGCGCATAGCGACCTTCTCGATGAATGCGATGTCTCGACCCTGCTTAAAGAATTTATCAGCAGAACAACGGAGAGAAGGTCTACTTTTGGAACAGTTTAAAAGCCCTTATGAGCGCAAAGTAAACCGTTATTTTTCTGAATGTTCCATTAGGCCTATGTTCGTAAAGGCTGTATTATTCTGTTGATTTTCTGAATGCTGTAGGCCTATGTTATCGCCTATTAGGCTACAGTATGTTCCTTAATAAAGGCTTGATTAATTCATTAATTCATTTTGTTTCATACATTTTCGTAACAATTAAGATGCTGCGTGTGTTTATGTAGCCTATATCTGTTATGTATAGGCCTAGGCTATTAGGCCTACGTGTCGAGTTCGTTAATCATTGATAGTGTGAGTTTCCCCCCCGACCCTCCCAGCAAAAATCCCGCACCCCCCCCCCAGAAAATAGTTCCGACGTCCCTGGATATGATGCAACGCACACTAACTGACAATACAAAAAGGTACGGCTCGACTTGGTCTGTTATTAAAAAAGCTAATTATAATCGCAAAGGTAGCCTCATGGTCGCACTTAATAAAAAATTAAGAGATAAAAGAAAGTAGGATACACCATGGAAATCAATTAGTGTTGCACGATTTGTTGAAAAACTGATATTGAGATAATTGTGGACAATATTGCGATTAGTTTGCCCTTTAAGCTGTTTCTTTATTTGTCAGAATTTTCGCAGCCACTGTGCATTCGTCATACTTTTGTCTTTGTTTCTTGGTACAAATGTGTTGTGTCGCCGCGTGATCTAGCAACTTTTGTTTTGCATATTATACAGAGAACCTCTTTTAGCTCAATTTAGTTGAATTTAAGGCAGAGGTCCCTTTTCTTTGGCCACCTTTATAGTGTCTTCCTGCTCGTTAATGCTAGCATCCATTTGCACTGTTCTCTGGCTCTGATCTGCGCAGCGGACAGTCATCTGAGCAGCATTTTATTTAGCATTTGTATTCCCTTAATCGTCCCACAGAGGGGACATTTACACTCTGCATTTCACCCATCCTAGTGTTAGGAGCAGTGGGCTGCCATTATGTACGGCGCCCGGGGAGCAGTGTAGGGAACGGTGCCTTGCTCAGGGACACCTCGGTAGCACTTGGTCTTTCGGGGACTTGAAACTGTGACCTTCCGATTCCGAAGCCAAGTCCCTATTGACTTCGCCACCACCGCCAAATGATCAGTGAATACGTTGTCACATTCACACACAACGTTTTATTTCTTTAAATTGCAACCTTGGGCATCAGCAACCTTTGCTATCAGAAGAATTATTTTAACGACTTGCCACCATGCTTAGTTTTCCAAGTCCGGCAGTATAACATTCAAGATGAGCCACCCCCACGAAAAAGCGCCTGGACAAAGACGTGGAAGGATGTGACGCATCTGTTATATCGCATTTGCGATTAGATGAATCGTGCAGCCCTGAGTGAGAAATTGTACTCAGTCTGGACTGAAGCACATTGCCTGGTGACACGGTTAAAAAACACAGAACTTGAGATGAAAACACAATATGTTTATATATATTTTTGTGGTTTTCAGAAAGAAATGGAAGTAGACTCAAGGTAGCCGATAAAAGGCTTCTCTTTTGTTTATTAAAAAGGGTTTGCATGTCAGATGAGTTGGGAAGACAGCAGTAGCCTTCAGGAGAAGCTGTTGTATAAAAGCAAACATTTCATCTGGAATGCTGCACAGCGAAAATTCCGCCTTGTGTTCTATGTTGTTTTCCAATTTATCTAAAGCATTGGGAGGCTCACACACAGCAAGGAGGATGGCAGCCGGTCTATCCTTCCATCCATAATGTATGAGGAGAAAAAACATCCTTCTCTTGTCATTATTGGTCCCAAGGTTGAAAACACAGGTCACATGTTGCGTTCTTTCTTGGGGACAAGGTGATCTATGTTAGTTGGAGAAAACAGGCTTACAAATTAAAAGGAAAATGTGTATTTATGAAATGTCTTTAGACTAAAGATTCACGTGTATTTCTCCAAAGAAAGTTATATGTAAGCTTTCAAACTTAGTGCAAAAGTATTTCCAAATGTCCAACCTTTATTTTTACAGAAGTATACAACATATTAAGCATAAGTGAATATTTGTCTTTTCCAAAACAGATATGTAGCAGTTTTAATAAATGAATGAATGCAAGCCCTTTAATGTTTCTCCCTCCATTCACTCAGCAAATAATGCAGGTAAGCTGCTGCACTTATATCAGGGGATTGTAATGGTACCTGTGCCATCAACTTTTTGAAGGACAGTGGTCTATTTGTTCCATACATGTGTGAGCGTATGTGTTTGCCTGGGTCTATCCAGGGATTCTTACCTTTCTATTCTTCCCCTCCCACCCTCATTGTATCCGCCTTAATGCTTCAGTCGCTCGCCTGCCCACTAGGACATGGGCTGACCTTTTTTCATAAAACCTTTCAGCTCGAAATTGTGGCACCTCTTAGTAATTTTCGCACCTTTTGTCGATGGGCTTATCTTTGGTGTCCGATCCCGGTTGAAAATAATGTTTTTTATATGTGTTTTCGAGATGGAGGCTGAGTCATATCCACTGGCCATAGATGTAATATCTTCTTACAATGGACTAATATGAACATCTCTTCACAGTATTTACTGAAGGTTTGGCTATCTTTAAAAAAGATTAAAAAAACGTAGGACATTTTCAGTTTCCTATGATTACTGATGACACCATCGTAAAACTATAAGTCATATTATATAAAAGAGATATTATATGTTTGAATCCTTACATTTGCAGATATTAGTTTAAAGTGATGTGTTTATCCTTTAAATATATTAGACATCCTAGCCGCATTGATCTACTGTTGTAATATAAATGTCATTTGGTCCACCACTTTGATCCAGAATATTAACAACTATTAATAAAAATAACATGTGTCCAGTCTGTGATGCAATAAAATCATTTCCGTTTATTAACAAAATTAATTTATATTTATTCCAGTATGTTGTTTTTTTGGAAGCCCACTGTTTATTTGAATCTGAGTGAGTGATCATGTGCTGCTGCTGGCTACCTCTAGTCCAGGGATGGGCAACTTTGATGGTAGTGGGGGCCACATCATTGATGTACTGGCCAACAGGGGGACGCAGATTCACTTGGAACACACACACAAAAATTCCATGTGTTGTATGTAATTATTAACAAATAAGTCTTCATTGACATTTTACAATCAAAGGGAACATCCCCCCAAAATGGGAACATCCTCTAATAAGCTCACTAAACAAATATCAGTTCACAGAAATGTTATTTCATTTTTACAAGTGGCATGTTTGTATTGAACAGGTTATTTAACAGTGGAATAAAACTATTTTAAACTATTGGAAAGCACGGAAAATGTGTGTGTGTTGAGATTAACCATTAAGATGACATAAACATGAAGTCATGAACACTAACCCAGACATTAGTTGTCTAACTTGAACCTAAAACACTTGTAGCCAGTCTCTGCATTCCCCTTATTCCACAATAAGGGGAATGTCAACACAGACACCCGTCAGCCTCTGCTGTTCCTCAGCACCCCTCCCTCCCTCCCGCTGAAATTATGAATGAAAAGCGTAGTAATCATAGATAACACGGCAGGGTCCGTGACAGTTTGTTTTCATCTGATTTCAAATAAACAAAGTCTTGGTTTTAAGAATATTAAACTTGTTTCGCCAAATTCAGATGATAAATACAACTTTTAAGCTTGTAAAGGCATAATTACAAGAAGCAACTTAACGTCACAGCAGGCATAACAACAGCCGGTGTTTCTTGTGAGGGTTTCCCCGGGAAACAAACACAATACACACAAATGCGTCACAGATTATTTTGCGGTATTTGAAATCATGTACGCAGCTCACGACGTAACTAGGAGTCTAGTGGACGGTATCAGTATCAGTTTTTTTTCTTCCATTAATTACGTTGTTTATAAATTAATCTGAGGGCCGCAAAAAGAGGAGGTGGGGGCCACATGCGGCCCACGGGCCGCCATTTGCCCATCCCTGCTCTAGTCATTCAGCTGCAAGATGAGACAAATATGATGTAAACAAGTCCAAACCTTCATGGTCAACCAGAGAAAATGTGACTCCACAAGCCAACCACCTCGTTAGAAAACAGAGAAAGATCGGCATCTCTTAACACAGTGAATGTGTGTTATTGTGTTAAAAAAAGACATTCTAGGTTTGAAATAAGGGAAAATGAAAATAATAAAATGTCTATTGTACATTTATGATCGCATACAAGGTCAACATGTATTTATAGTCAAACTGAACTGAAAGTTTCACGTCTCTGACTAAAGGAAGGTCAAATAACCCATCATGTCTCCCCTTGTTGTAAAAGCAAGTGAACAGCAGCAGCCTTACAGGAGCGTGACGGAAGTGATGATGAGGATGACACATAGTTGGCATTTCAACGAATGGCATTTGTGTACAGATGCATTTGCTTTGGCTGCGTAATACCATCCCCTTACTTTCTGTCCCTTATCTTCAAAGCCTATAAAACCTTTGATAAAAACCAAAGGGTATTGGCTAAAAGCTTTTTTTTTTTAAACTGGGAACAGGTATTGGCCTTATTATGTACAGCAAGTACACTCATACAACAAGACAATATAAAGTATATTAAACCAAAACATTTCAACACAAGATTTCCACCACGTTAAAAATGACATTATTGATTTGCTTAAGCTAAGAGAAAAAATGGGTCCATTGCACTGCGTACCAACGGCTGGAACTGCCAAGTCTGTTCATATTTTCTTTTCCATTGCCAGTCTTTAAACACTGCCACAGCCCATACTGTGTTCCTGTTTCGTTGACTTCCTTTTCTGCTGATTTCTCTAACGCTCTCCAATATGTATAAAAATGAATATTCAAAAGGAATTCCACTGTGTTTTGTGACGATGAAACAGTTATTGTAAACGGCCAATGTTCAATTTAATTGACTTCTTTCTGTTGATTGATGTGAACGCACATTGATCCACCTTAGCAATGGTTAGTTCTCCTTAGCAGCGGTCTGTTAGTGAAAATTCACAACCTCTAGATCAGGGGTGGGGAACCTTTTTCCTCTCAAGGGCCATTTCAATTTTTTCAACATCCTCCGAGGGCCGTACAAATTATTGACCTCTGCTTAAAAAAACAAAAAAAACACAGCCCATTCATTTGGCCTTTCTTTCATGCTGTGCAAAGAAAAAGCAACCTCTTAATCCAGATATCTCACCATGACTCGCGCATGCATGCACGTGCACGGTGTGGCATGAGCACCACAACAGAAAGATATGGACACAAGATGTGTGAAAATGTATTTAGTTTCATATCCATGTGGACAAGATTTAAGTAGGGGGGTACCTCACAGCCTCTAGGGGGGTCCAGGGGGCATGCTCCCCGGGAAGATTTGTTTTTAAATATTGAAGTTAAAAGCATCAATCTGGTGCACTTTGAGAGCAACAAGAAGAGATCTATGGATACATCTCTCAACACACATATGAAACAGAACTGTAAGCAGATTTTCTTTTTCTTTATGGATATTTTACAAATCACTCCCCTTTCAAACTGTATTCTTCTTTATTAATAACAACTTTGTTTTACTGTCATACAGTATTTTATACCTGTTTACTTTATTCTCTTATTTTTTTATAACTATAATGATCATATCAATAATAATAATAATAATAATAATACATTACATTTATAAAGCGCTTTTCCTGGTGCTCAAAGCGCTTACAAGCAAGTAAAACAAAATAACAACAGATACATAAAGATAAAATGAATAAAGATGATGATAAAGATGTGCCTTTTGCTCACTGGTTAGAGAAAAAGCTTCTTATATTCGTTAGCATAGCTAGCTAACCAGATGCTAATAACAACAAAGTTATTGACTGTATGATCAGTATGACAGATGAACAGATCGCCCACTGGGCTTTCAACTAAAGACACAGCCACGCAAAAACGGCGGCATGTGTACGGCTCCTTATGGGTACTGCAATTTCTCAAGTGCCGGAGCGGCGTTCTGGCTTTCTGGTGCTCTCTGTCAAAACTGCACCCCTGTCAGACACGTTAGGCTCGTGTTGTGTTCAAGGACCATAATCTTGGCCAGGAAAAACAGGCACTCGCTTTTTTTTATTCTTTTGCGGTCTATATTTCTTCAATTTTTTTATTTTTTGCGTGTGTTTATAAATTACCTCGAGGGCCGTACCAAATGGTCTCGCGGGCCGTATACGGCCCGGAGGCCGGAGGTTCCCCACCCCTGCTCTAGATTGTTCAAATCAGAATCGAGTATTCAGCTAAGTTGTGTAATGAGCAGACAAAAAGCAGTCAAATGACAAAACATATAAACACCATTCAGGGGCGGCGGGTAATGTAGGCTAGGGAAGGCTAAGCCTTCCCAAATATTTGTGTCACTGCATCCTGGTAAAATAAAAATATAATGTATAATGTTTCGTGTCTTTGACATTAGCACTGCTATACACAAGTTATTGAGCCGTTTCCGCTCTACATCCTGAACTCCTCCCTTCGATGCAATGCACTTCCGTTTTGGCGGACTGGGTTTGTTTTGCTAGCTAGCTCCGTTGTGCCGACAAAGCACTGATATCGCAGAGACAAAGAGGATATAACAATTACAACATGAAGAAAAGTGGTTCGGGAACTACGTGTGCGGTAGTTGGTTGCAATCACTCGAGAAAGCACCTGAACGAGTGGTTAGATAGAGAGTGCTACGACCACAAACCAGCACCCAGCACCCAGCCATGTTGTTCATTAAATACAGATAAACACAACAAATACTGCATGCATTGTATTTTTTAATATTATATATGAATATTTTCATAGTGATGTAATTGTGTGGGCTGCTTTTATATTTTAATTTGTAATACCTGTTAGGATTAAACATGTGATCTTTCTTGTTGAAGCCATTTCTTTAGTTTCCTCTCAACAATTAATTAATTCAGTGTTATTTATGTACAGTATGAGCTTAATATGAATGATGAACTGTGTTAAAAGAAATTGTAGCACTCTAAGGAACATATGAAATGCAATAATGCAATAACAGTGCAATAATGAAATGAAATTACATCAAACTTTATTTTCACTCAAACAGTACAGGCACATATGATATATTGCACAGCATAAAGAGATCATGTAAATTGTGCATTATGTAAACAACAGACAACTGTTGGCTCCTGTGGGCATGACCTAAATAAGGCAGTTTATTTTGGTTTTAAAATGCTGAGATATTTACTGCAGAACTGTAACCTTCCCTCAACAAAATCGTCAACAATTTTCGGGAGCATGTGGGCAAAGTAGAATGTGCGCAGCCTTATGATATGCCTTCAGACTGTCCATTGCTTTTCCATCTATTGCCATGGATTGAACGAAGTAGGAGCAAATTTTGCTGTACGTTATGCTGGGCCACGTCGTCATGTTATCCTCCCAGTTTTGCATTGAATTCGGGTGGGGGAGAGTAACGCCATCTCCAGTCAAAGAAGTAGAATCGTGTTCCCAAGCTAGCATCACTGTTAGCATCGAAATCGCTGTGTTTACACCAGTGCCCGTCTGACTGTTTACACCGGTTTACACCGACAGACGCTGTGCAAAAGACTTCCGGCGGAAATGAAGTGCATTTGTGTAGGGTTATGGCGCTACCCGTGGTTTGGCGCGTAAACTTGTCTATACAGCCACCTGTGCCATGTAGGCCTACCACGAAGCCTGTTCAACATATCCTGGATATGTTTGAGTTACCTTAACTAACCCTAACAAACGAGATCTCGCTAAACGGTCATACGACGCTGGTTATCAACTCGGTAAATCAAGCCAGGAATTCTCTCTCCACCTGAGAGCGCGTTCACATGAAAGGGGCGGGGCTAGCAACCTTTGACCAATCACAAACAGGGACAAGTGTACTGACAGCGCAGCGTCATACTTCATTAATCAAAAGTCAACTATAATAAACAAATATGAACTTTAAACATCCATGACTTAAAAATATAATCCAGGATACAAGCCACGTGCAAGGTGAATATAGAACAACTGGTTAAAAAAGAAATAAACTACTGTTTAGTGTTTGAAAGCGTACAACAGGTTTATGATATCACTGCCCCATCTAAGACACGAGTGGATCTGACTTTAATTACATTTGAATTGAGTGTTTCGTCAACTTAATGTGTTGCTTAAAATAATACTTCTGCATACAGTATGTGACAATGTAAGTGTTGCACGGCCAGATATGGCTCAAGAAGCTGATCGGATAAGGAAATATATGATCTGATTGATGATGTGATATGAATGATAAGTGCGACACGTCGGCTTCTTCTCTGCATACGGCAGTTCAAACTGTATTTCCTTTATCCTGTAATATGACTTGATAGATTTAAACTCCGCACACTGAGCTCTGATTGGTCAGCAGGCGGTGCTTTCACTGAGTTGATCTCTTTTCTATAGACGCCGGAGGCGGGCAGCGTCAGGTAAAAAAAAGTGATTTAGCCTTCCCAAACCTGAGCCTCACGCGCCGCCTGTGACACCATTCTGTTTCTGTTACATGGATGCTTTAGAGCAGGGGTGTCAAACTCAAATACACAGTGGGCCAAAATAAAAAAATCTGTACTAGTCGAGGGCCGGACTGGTTCAATGTTTATTGCAAAACGTATTGAAATTAACTTATTGCACATATTAAACCTGGAACTAACAAAGCTTAAATGATTGCCTATAAAAACAACATTAAAAATTAAATAATCAGTTGCATTCATTTCTTATGGCTCTATCTGCAGCTTTTCCTCAGTCATTTCTTATGATTACATTTTTCCGCAGGCCAACAACAGCTTCAAAAAAACTATTTCCCTCAAAGAAAGAAACCAAACATTCCCTGTTATCTCAACAAAGAAAGTGCAGAAGGAAACATCCATTGAAACTCAGTGTGCTGCTCTGTGATGCTAGTTCAAGCCGATACTTGGCATCTCATCTTGGGTGCAAGTTCATCAATGTTTGGACTCAGGCTCTGAGCTGAGGAAACCCTCAGGATTGAGTGAAGGTTTGCTTGCAATATACCGGTGGGCCAGGTCTAATAGTAATTAGAAATTATCCTGCGGGCCGAAATTAAATCCAAAGTGCCTGATTTGGCCCCCGGGCCTTGAGTTTGACACATGTGCATTAAAGGAATAAAATGATCTCAAAATGATTATTTGTATATCAGTTACTCATCCTGTGTTACTCAAACTCTTTCGCAGCATAAACAGAAAAAAGTCTTGATGAATTGAAGGATATCTGTACAACGTATTACAACAGCAAAACTGCATACATGAAAAACATCAAAACAACAATCCAAGTCTCATTTATCTGGTTGTACAGTATGCTAATTTCTCTATTTTTGTTCAAATCGTACTTTGAAAACTGCTCCTCCACTACCGTTTCACGCTTTATATGGTGCACTCGCTTTCCGGGCAAATTGTTCTTCTCCGCAAGCTTGAGCTAAAAGAGGCATGTAACAAAAACACTGTTTTTTTCCTAATGAATCCAAGGTAAGACCAGGTGAATAATTGATCTACAAATGTTCCTTTTATTAATTTCTTTAAAAATATGGAACCATAAGAGCGTTTCCGCTGTGTCCGGGTCATCCACAGGCTTTAATAGAAAGCTCAGTTCTTAGAGAGCAGAGCTTTCTATTAAAGCTGAGCTTACCTTTCATGTGTTTTTTTTTTGCTGTTTGTGTCTTTCTATAATGGAATGCCATATCTCTGTTCAGCAGGTAACACAGGAATTAGCAGGAATTTAGATTCTGGATTAAAGAGGTGATTCCCATGCTTTGTTTTGCTGCCTGCACTGAAATCCTCCTCATTCAAAGGAGGCTTTGTGAAGCAATTAAATAGAAAAGGAAATACGTTTATTTTATATTTGTCTTGTTACTGTGGCTCGGATGAACTTTTGATAGAGGTTTTGTTTCTTCAGTTTGTAGGGCAGGACCTGAACCCTCTGTTGTGCACAGAAAGCAGGTCAGACACTGCTGAAAAGAATCTGATAAAAGCCTCATGATAGATTTTCCATTTTAAGAATATGACCAATAATAAGCAAAAGAATATCACAGGCAATGGTTTCATGTTCAAAAACTCAGACCAGGCATAGGTAGCGGAATATATTTAAGTCATTCAAAAGCCATACTTAATCGCTGACATTGAAATGTCAAAAATAATTGTACCTTTGAGATGTGCTACAGACGGAAATTGAGTTTTATTTTTGTGTCTAATGTAATTCCTAAGACATTTAGCAGACTTACAGTTACCAAATATATATATCAAACAACAACAATAGAGAATACATCCACTTCCAGCATCTATGAATACGTGCTGAGATTTATGTCATAGCTGTAAGATTGAAATGAATATAATGAAGATATAGATTTTCAGAAAGTATGAAAGGTTTTCCATAAAAGTGTATATTTGTGTCAAGTCATTAAGTCAGATTGTTTTTATTGGTGCCTATTTATTTCAAATTCAAGACTTCTCTTTGGATAAAAACTATATGTAGTATTAAATGTTTTAAAGGGACTTATTGGTCAGAATATTGGTGGTCGTTGTATGTTTCAGGCTATTTTGTGTGAAGTTTTTCCCCGATCATTGCATCTTTTAATGTATGAGATATCTTTTTTTAAGTAGGACACTTTTGGTGAATTTGGTATAGAAAAGTGTACATGTTGCTATTTACAGGGTCTCAGTGAAGGATCCGTGGGTAGTGGGCCACCAACAGATGGCAACACTTTGAGAAGATTTTCATTCCTTTCTGTATTTCCAATGTTATCTTGAAAATATGAAAATAGTGTTAGCTGTAGGATTTTGACTAAATATATGTTAACCTTCAAATAAGAAACATGCGGTCGGTAAAGGTTTCGTGTTAGGTGCAACACAATATGACACGGACCACATGGTAGAAGATAGAACTAGATTTGTGTCTAATGACTTGGCCCAAGATCCCCTCTCATTTACACTGGCATACGTTTTTTATAGAAATAACTTTTAACCACGTCTTGAACTGATGACTACTTTCAGTATTGATAAATCAACCATTTATTTGTTCAATTTGCAAGTAGTCTGCAGTGGCCATGGCGTTTCCTAACAGTGGCCTTTTTCCCCTGACCAGCAGTCTAAAACAAAAAGTTAGGCTTTGGGTTGACCAATTAATTAAGGGTTAACGGACAACCTCCTTTAGTTTCTTTTTTTAAAGAAATATGAAAGCTGTTTCGAGGTCTGCTGATTTTTCATCTGTATTTTGTTAATGCTCTTATGAGCACAAATGCAGTTAAATGTTATGGTGTGGTGGCAGAAATTGATAGGTTTCAAAAATATGGTCTTATAATCCTGGCACAACACAAAGTATATTGATAATACTCCCTATGGCAGCTGTGTGCCATGATGGCTGCCATTTTTATAGCAGCTGATATAAGAGAAGAATCTCTCAGTGCGCAGAGGAGAAAACTAATCATTGAACTCATGAAATCCTGCACACTCTCTGTCCTCCACAGCAGAAGCAATCTTCTGATTTAAATCAACATTTATTCTTTGTTTTCTAGTTATTGTTATGCTGTTTCATTGTTCACAAATCATGACCCGTGCAGTCGCCATTGTCAGGCAACTCTCACACACTCCAGTAAAACGTGAGTGAACGTCTGCTGCATGCTGCAAGTCAAAACACAAGTGGCAGGAAAATGAGTTTAGAGTGGAGGCGTGATGGCTTGTCATTGGGAGAGATCGTCAACCACCAAAATATGTGCTGGTTTATGCTGAGTTTTCAATGCCTGTCGAGTGTGTGTTGAGATGGGGAGGACAGCCTGGGAGACATGTTGGCAGTCAGACCCGCAGCCTGTGGGTTGACTCAGTGAGGGATCTGTGTGAACAGTCAAATGTGGAGGAGCAATTATGACAGAGCAACGGTCATTGTCTCTCCAAAGCAAATGGACTCAAACTGGAATAGCCTGGAATCACACACATGCAATCATGTCAAGCACATAAATCATGAAGAAGTGTATTTGGGATCAATACATGGATTATTATCATATCTCGTACTATTCAGTGCAGCTTTACACCCACAATGGCCACGAACAGTAACTGTAACTCCTTCCAGTTATAGAACAAGGAAGAGGTCTTTTAAAAAACATATAAAAGTATACAACACATGAAATGCATGTATGTATGTGTTTGAATGTGTGTATGTATGTTTTACAAATGACTGCCTCTAAAGCTGTTATAGGCAGCAAACAGCTAACACATTTATAGCATGCAGCACATCTCACAATCTGTCCTACTAACATAAACATTACATTTGCTTGAAATACGCCAAACCATAATAAGTGCGGGTGCATTGGTTTTAAATGGGCTAAATCCTTAAGCTGGTTTATTTGTATTTGACCCAAACATTTTTAAACAGGAAAAAACTTTTAAAGAAAATATACATAGTGGATATATATTTTTCTGTAGGAAGAGGACATATTATGCAAAATGTCGGGTTTAATATTTGTATTTTATCCCTCTACTGCAGTGGTTCTCAAACCTTTTCTGTCAGGCCCCCCCTTTGGAGAAAAACAACACAAATAGTCAGGCTCAGTGGCGGCGCCAGAGATATATTTTGGGGGTGCTGTGGGGTAGCTTGACGTTTCATAGAGGGTGCTCAAACATTTAGGGTTTCCCATTAATGTACCGGTCGCAACAGTGGAATTTTCTACTGCAACAATCCCCACGCATATACACAGTGTACCCGCAACTGTTACAATGAAGGCTCGATAATCAGCTCACGGCATATAGGTGTAAGCAGGGGTAAAGTGCTATTTTTATACGTGGTGTGTGGACCTTACATAGGGGGGTCCGGGGGCAAGCTCCCCCGGGAAGATTTTTAAATATTGAAGTTAAAAGCATCAATCTGGTGCACTTTGAGAGCAAAATGAAGAGATCTATGTATACCTCTCTCAACACCCATTTGAAACAGAACTGTAAACAGATTTACTTTTTCTTTATGGATATTTTACAAATCACTCCCTTTTAAAATGTATTCTTTTTTTAATGTCATATTGTATTTCATACCTGTTTTTAATTTATTCTCTTATTTTTGTATAACTATAATGATCATATAAACGTGTGCCTCGGAAATAATTGTTTACATTAATGGCGACCAAAACGTTTGAGACCCACTGAGATAACACTGAGAGAGTCCTTTAGCTCACTGAGTCTCTCAGTCTGACAGGAGAGGACTCTCCTCCACTTTGTTGTTGAAAAAACTCCTTATATCCGTTAGCGTAGCTCGCTAGCACCAGAAGCTAACAACAACGATCTCCGGTACCGGTGCGCTCTCTCTCTCTCTCTCTCTCTCGCTCGCGCACGCACACAAAATGGCTCGTTCCACACACAAACAGAGCCAAGCTTTAATGAAACACAGAGACCCAGACGTAATAGTACTGTACTGTATCATATTATTTTCGAATCAATAATTTTTCTTAAATATGATTTTTTTTTTTTTATGACCATTTTTCCTCCTGGTCTCTCGCACCCCACCCCCCCTGTCATGCCTCTGATGACAGTATCAGGGCGCGCCCCCCACTTTGAGAACCACTGCTCTACTGTGACATGTCTCCATGCATTAATGTAATGATGAATTCTCAATACTGCATCCTGGTTTCTTCTACCTTCATTTCCATTGAAAACTTGAGAGCTTCACTGTGCTACATTCTCTGACGTCTCAGCTGTCAGAAATGCCAATTATATATGAAGTGTGAAATGATACACTGCAGATTAGTTTCACCTCTATTAATGGAACACTTTTGCAAGTAAGGGCCAAAGTGTTGAAATAGTAACGCAGCAGGTACATTCACTAATTTGCTGTGGGGACATTCTCTCCCCCTCTCCACAGGTGAATCTGGGCAGCCATCAGTACCTTTTCACAGTGGACGTGAACCCCTCTGAGATGCCTTGCCTCTGCCTCAGGCACGATGTGGACGCTCTGCTGTGGCAGCCTCGACCCCAACAGCCCGGCAACATGTGGGAGCACATCGCCACGTTCAACGCCTTAGGTAAGATCAGAAACCAAAAACACGCCTTCTGATGGTTCTATTAAGGGGTCCATATGTTGTATTTGCAATAGTGTTTTCTAAAAACACAGAGTATGTTAAAAATGTTTTACGATTCACAAAGTCGAAAGATTTGAGGATATTACAGGTCAGAACATTTTTACTGCTAGTAAAGGTTTAGATGTCAAAGCGCTCTGAGTGAGCTGCGAGCCATTTATGTTTAATACTGACATTTTATAAACCTTTTTATTTATTGTAACAGATGCACTTCGCTCAGAATGTAAACTCATTTTTTGGAATAAAGTATAAGAAAACCACACCAAAGAAACAAAAAACTCAAATGTAATAAGAAAATACAAATTAATACAACATGCAAATGAAAAATGAATACCGACATTAATAGTAACGTACTTTTATATATAACATGCTTAATGCATTTCTCACTTCATTTAATATTTGCTAAAATATGTTTTTAATGCTACAGTGTTTATATCTGTATTTGCATCCATTTGATGCCATCTTCTAGATCAGGGGTATTCAACTAAAATTCAACGAGGTCCAGTTAGAGAAAATCTCCCCATACAAAGGTCCGGAACATCAAAATGTCTAACTTGCTTTATGAATTAGTGTGATATATATTGAAGTAGCCTGCAGCTTTATCAACGTCTGCATGTAATCAACAACTGACTGCCAATCAAATAAAGAAAGTACAATTCAAAAACAACAATATTTATTGTCAATTAACATTGAACTATACAGATATACAGTAAATACTGTGGATATGTGTAATATTCCTCTCGGGCTGCATTTAAAAATAAAATAGAGAAAATAAATAAAATAACTTTTGAAAATATGTGCAGCTTAAAAGTGCTTAATTTTAGATAAATAAAATAAAGTGTAGCAGCAGCTTGAGTTTCCCTTTTTCTTTGTTAACCGTTTCACATCATGACTTAACTGTTTCAGCCAATTATAGAACAATATCAGTCTTTACAGATTATAACAATTGAACAGCTTTAAAGTTTCTCTTTCTTTCCCTCTTATATTGCAGTCCCTCACTCACTTTGTTTTATTCAGTGCAAGAATTGAGCTGGAGCTTGTCCTGCCAGGAGTTTAGATCTGGGCTGAAATGGTGTCAGGGCCATTCTCACACATACATGCAGGTGCTCATTGGTTAGCCTCGGTAAGCCTGCCCTGGAACGATATTCAGTTTTAATTTTGATCCTGGTGGACTGATCATATTGGGCTCTGAGACTGCTTATTTGTTGTGACCTCAGTTCTGACTTGAGAGGGAATGTTTGGTCAAACACTTTGTGTTTTGTGTCATGGTTGCGTTTTGGCACTTTTAATGAGCGCCACGGTCTGTGAATGAGACACACTGGTATTGTGCTCATACTTGCCAACCCTCCCGATTTTCACGGGAAACTCCCGATTTCATAGCCCTCTCCCGGTTTCCTCCCGGGGTCATATTTCCCCCGATTTCTGACAAAATCAGATTTACTCACGACTGTTTCCACTCTGACTTTAATACAGCAACACCATTGTTTGGTTTCCATGGTAGCGCGTCTCTTCAATAGCGTGCGCAACTGAAAGTCAGAGGCTGAGGAAGATAGTCACAGAAAACAGAACAAGAATCGACAACTCGACCCTCTGTTCACTCCTTTCCTCCAGACCACAAATATGCACAGGTGGTACAGGCCGCAAGGCAGTGCACTTAGAACTACAATAAGCATGTTAATGTTAATCTAACAGCTCCGGCGATCCACTATCCGGCGATCCGCCTGTTGCCGACCCCTGTTCTAGAGTCTGACTTATATTCCGCCAATAAAATGTATTTTAAATATTTGGCGAGACTGTCAAAAGCTATAGTTCACACTAGGAATACATTTAAATAAACGGTTATGGCTGAACACATTACTCTGCAGTGCCCCTAGTGGTCAAATGGTCCACAAGGTCCCTTTAAGACTTGAGTTAATCAATGTGTGTAGGTGAAGATGTAAGAAGCATTTTCAGTGAAGACCTTCATTAATTGACTTTTTGATGAATCATGACACTTTGATTTGAATGACCCATCTATTTAGCTTGTATCACTTCTTGTAGCATAAAGGGGACGAATGAATTGAAACAGAATCTATGACAGATCCGCTCTGCATATAAACCCTTTAAAAAGATAAACTGACTGTTGAGTTGAGACTGCTGTTTTGAATTAAACTCCAGATCTCAAATCAAAATGTCAGCCAGTCTTCTCATTTGTGGAGCCGTGTCGCTTTCACTATCTGTCACCATTCAATGTATCCTCTCATTCATCTCTGCTCAACGACAGCTTCTGGAACAAGTCTTATTTCAATGTTCCACTTTGACAGGTATGACTTTATTTGTTTTCTTAACACTCAATATTTCCCAATCCGTCCATCTCAGTTTGGAATAAATCATTCAGTGTGACAGGTCATTTGAAAATAATTATGTATTTCAGTGAAAAATGATTTGGAGAGAAATTATTTGTTTTAAATCAAACTTATACTAATAATAATACATTTGATTTATTAAGGTGCCTTTCAAGGCTCTCAAGGTTGCTGCATTATGACATGCTGAGTTTCTTTCTTTTCTCCTTGCACTGGAGTAGGTGTCCAATAAGCCTGGGTTTTGTGACATGGGAGTTACACAACCCAACGATTGGTTTGGTATTGATTATGCAGGTTGAAGCTCTACTAGGCAACATTGTTTCTTAAAACTAATGTCATTAGAGTAAATGCCAATGTTGAGCAGCAGTAGAGAGTTATTGAAACACCCTGGTGTCAGATGGGGATTCTAGGCAAACAGGAAGTAGCTAATCTGATAAGAGTGAAAGATCATTTGTTTTTCAGCAGAGATGGGGAGCACCGTCTAAAAACAAAGGTCAGCTCATCGGGTTCATCAATCTCCACGTCTTTTGTCCTCTCTTGCTTTTTTGATATGAAATAAGACCTTCTGTTTAACAAAACATGAACTTGCTGTGTGTAAGCATACAAACTGGAAGCTATGTCACTGTTGAAGGTTTGAATAGGATTTGTAGGGACTTGAATAAAGTAGCAATTATTGTTTGATTATCTAGAACGTCTTCTTCAAATGACTAGCTTTTTCCTTTCAGTCAAAACCCTAAGGCAGGGATCATCAACTACATGTGTCCAGGGGCCAACATGTATCCAATAGACACTATCGCGGGCCAGCGATTTTTATATAGTCCACAATGCTAGTGGAGCACGCTCAGGTACTGCGGACCGCATAAAGCTTAGCAGACTCTTCAGGCTAACGAAGGATCACTTCTAGGCAGGGTTGGGAGGGTTACTTTGTAAATGTAATCATTTACTGAATACTGAATACATGCTCTGAAAGTAATCAGAATACAGTTAGTTACGTATTCAGATTACTTTTGGAATACTTTATTTTTCCATAACAGATGGGTGTCTGGTGCACAGGAGACACTTATTTTACTGTTTTAATGGCTTATCAAGAACTCAAACACAACATCTTGGTGTCATTCTGGACAGCTCCCTCTCATCTGCACCCCACATAAAAAACATCACCCGGACTGCATTCTTTGTACTGTCTTAAAACCTTTCCTTGGAATATGTTATGAATTTTAAGGTGTCCTTGAGTGCTTTGAAAGGCGCCCTTAAATAGAATGAATTATCATTATTATTTATTATCTGAAACGATGTAATAACTTTTAAAACTGTTTGCAGTCACTTGCCCCATGTATTCAGCAGCAGCAGGCCATTCACTTTGATTTGATCCCGTTATGAAATGTCATAATTTCAAGTATTCCAAAATGTATTCACTTCAGGTTTACGAAAGTAACTGTAATCAGATTACTCGTTTTTCAAATATAACGCCAGCTGAATACAGTTAGCCTACTTGATTTTTGTATTCTGATTACGTAACGCCGTTACATATTCCGTTACAACCCGACCCTGCTTCTAGGCTACTGAGCCGCAGCTCCTGCCTCTCTGTTGGACTCTGTCGCAGCGGGGCTGCTGCTGTGGAGCGCACAAAGAAGACTGTTCACAACGAAGGATCACTTCTTCTTCAAGGCAGGGAAGGTTTCGCAGTAGGCAGTCTACTGTCCCGCATTTGCTGCCTCTCTGTTGGACTCTGGTACTGCACCTTATTCATGAGACGTTGTAAAAAAAAAAATGGGCGGGGGGCGAACGCAGTAACCACTCCGCCAACGCCACAGTCACCCAAGTCGCGCGGGCCGCCAGTTGGTGGTCACTGCCCTAAGCAAGTATGGTAGATTTGTTTCTCCATATGATTAATCGAGTATATTACATGAATACTCAATCATTGAAAAAGATATGCATAACTCTCACTGAACCCAACTGCTCATGTCACTGCATAATTACTCTGAGTCCTAAACCCGGAATAGCTTAGCACATATCACTTTCAGGTGCCCTCGCCCTGAAGTCAATGTTTTATTTGAATGAGATATTGCGTGCGTGCGTGCGTGCGTGCGTGCGTGCGTGTGTGTGTTGGAGCTATGTGCAACTCAAGGCATATGCTCGAACGGGAGCTGCCTGGACGCTGCAATCATGTTGCGCGCACTATCCGTGCTGAGTGTGCTGACTTTTCGTACAATGTCCCACTGTCTGGCTACCTGCATAAAGTCAAGTGCTCGGCGCAGTTGTGGCGAAATGTCGCTCCTCTGTTTTAATTTAAACAGCTCCTTATATCCGTTAGCGCAGCTAGCTAGCACCAGATGCTAACAACCAGTGGCGTTTTCTCCTGGAGGCCAAGGGAAGCCAGGCTTCCCCTGTTTTTTCGGATTGTAGTTATAATTTTAATAAATAAATAAAAACACTTCGTTTAGTTTCGGATTTTTTTGTTGTGTGTTGCTGCCGGCCCGTCTCTCCCCCATTCTCATTGAGTATTTTACAAAGAGTGAAACAGCGCCCCTCTAGATGTTATGGTGAAACAGTATATTGCACTCTCTGTTGCGAGAGGAGGCCAGCCGAAATTTGCTTCCCTTGGTGAAAAAAAATGGAGGGATTGACCAATCAGATGAGGCTCACGTCATGCCCCTGCCAACCTGTGATTGGTCAGGGCCATGCCAAGGGAAGCCAGAGGCGGCTGGCTTCCCTTGCCTCACAATCCAATCAAATCGCATCAATTCAGTGGTGCAGTGACGCGTCCCAAAAAGCGGAAGTAAGATGCGCTCGGTTTCCCTCGACAAAATAGCAATGGGATTTCTCCATAGGATTTTGGAAAATAGCTCGAAAAAAGGTCAGTGGAAAATGAACCTGTTAGGTAAATGCACATTTTGTTCAGTCGGATAATATCCACATGTCTACCCTACTTTTATAATTTTCGAATCATAAATCTAATCGATTGAAGATAGATAGCGTCACTGCACCACTCTCACCGCCGTTAGAAAGTAGCAAGCAACGGAAGCAAGTGCAATTATGGAGGGTGGAGATTTGGAGTATTTAATCAAAAATAATTGTACTAAACTTCCGCTGCAGCAGCAACAACAAATACAATCTGATGACAGGCCAATGCCCAAACTGGAGCTGTGTACAGCGAGGAACAAAGGAGCGAACCGGACGCAAAACGTTAAAGGTCTCCTGATTTAGTTTGCGAATGAATGCTTATTAGAGTTTCGGCTGGAGAGTACGTGCGGACCTGTCGGTCAGATAACAGGCGTGTGTAAGTCCTGCATCTGTATGATACAAATGTGTGTAAAATGATACCGGGCGCTGTAATCACTCATCTGGTTACGTTATTACATTGACCACCAATGCGTTAACTTGACAGCCCTAAAAAAAATACATCATCCCTGCACCACTCCAATGTGAAGGTGTATCCTTTCACAGATCTGCTTATCTGTCACTATTGTGTTTCCACAGGCTACGTCCAGGCCTCCAAACGGGATAAAAAGTTTGCCACCTGCCCTCCTAACTTCTCCTACGCTTCACTGTGCGAGTGTCTCCGCCGAGCATTCATCTACAGACAGCCGTCGCTGGTGGAAACCGTCCTCTTTAACAGGAAGCAGGGCCGGCAAGTAGGACAGGTTGCCAAGCAACAGGTGGCCAGCCTGGACTCCGATAAGCCAATCCTGGGCTTCAGAGCAACCAATGAGAGACTGTACATCCTGACCTCCAGTAACCTGTTTATACTAAAGGTCAATAATAATTAGATTTGTTTTAGATCTTCATCTCACCTCCCCCTCGGAGCGTGATCATTCCAAACTTAAGATGTTTTATCTGAACTTCCTTATGTGTTAATGTGTACTCTCTGTTCTCAATGTTGGTTTACTCATGTTTCAACTCCCACTAGTCTTCTGTGCTGCAAAATGTCTTTAAGATCAAGGAGCCATGTCATGTTTACTAGAGCTGATTGTTTCCAGGATAATCATTAAGAAAATGTATGTAAAAGGTTAAATAATCACATCAATTGAATGCTTTATTACGCTTTGGTCAAATGTCATACACGTGATAACTTTGAATGCTCTCTGCATTATTACATACATCTGTAATGCCATGAATTCCGGTTCATAAATATAAATGTGTGCATCACTCTTAATGACAGTTTTTTTCTGAAGGCTTGCAGTGTTGCACCAAGGGATGGTCGTAGTCATTTGTTCGATGGTCCGTGGGTAGGTGGACACTGAGGACATCCCTCTGCTTGGCTCATTGTACAGCCTTTACTGTGAAAGAAGAATGAAAGAAGCCAACATTGATTTCCATACATTCCTATTAACATGTTTCACTCATCTCACAGGCTCCTGCTGCATTAGCCTCAATCTTGGACGGATCATATCTGAAGCCTAACATCTCTGGAGGTCTAAAAATGCAATCATGGCTTTTTAGGAGTTGAAGGTTGAAATGGAAATCTTACATCCTTGGAGTATGTTTATAAATGCATCTGATGCATTGCTCCTCTGGGATACTACAATACATGTGGCCTTTAGAAACCAGAAACGGTTCATACAGAAAAGTTCAGGTTTTCAACTTTTGTACTTTTACTCAGCATCATTAGCTACATTGTCACATCTTAAAGATCCATCTAGTAAACAAAAATGCCTGTCTTGAGCTAACTCGTCCAAATCGTCCAAATAGATACAAAAAGATTCAAGAGAGACACTAATGGACTTTATGTTAAAAGTGAAATATGGTCCCTATTCTCTTTAATAGTAAAACAAGAAAAGGTTAGAGGGACACAATCAGGGGAGATACAGGGATGAAGGTCTTCTTAGGATTATACCTGAAAAAGGCTTCAACACAACAAACCCTTTGACTCCTGTGAGAAATAGATCCATATCAGTGACTTTTCATGGTAGGCTGGAGGCAATAATAAACTGAATTCAGACAGCCTTTTAAAACATTTGGATCTTCAGAAATGATAGATAGGACAACTGCTCTAACAAATGTATTGATCAGGTTTGAAATGGCCTGTTGTTGTGTGAACTGAATCAACAAAGGTACATTGTTGTCTCAGTCGAAAGCAGTTCAGCTTCACCATTCAATAGTCTTCATCAGGACGGGCAATTTTCTGAAGACTATGTGCAATTTGTGTCCTCAGTTCCCCGAGTGCTGCCAGTTTACAAGGCGGTTTGTTTTCCTCAGCTAAGCCACTGAAGGCTGTGGATAATGACCCTTTTCTCTCTTCTCCGTCAATGTTGTTCCCAAGAAAATCCGCTTTTGCTCTGTTTTTATTTCATTACTGCTGTGCAATTGAGTTAGACTCCACCGCTTGTTTTCATTAGCTGTACAGAGCATCCCTAGAATACTTGAAGTCGGCCTGTCAGAACCGCTAAATGTCTCCGCGGATGGCCTCTGTCTTTAATCAAAAATCGTTTTATCAAGCTGTGGGACCACAGAGAATTGAGTAATGGAAGCTAGTTACGCTCGCTCCTGTGTTTCCCTAACCCTTCACCTCGCTGCCATCACAACATCCCTTCACAAAGTGGGCTCTTTGAGGACTTTATTGAACAAGTGTTTTT